>NW_006239106.1:650524-667616 GCF_000226075.1 Solanum tuberosum
GGGAAGGATCAAGTTTCTTAGGGTTTCAAGCTTGTTTCGAGGTCGGTGATGGTTGTGATTCTATGATTGTGTGATGGTTGTTTGTTCTTGCTTCATTATGATACTTGTATATGTATGAATGTTGCAATGTTGATCACACTTGTTGTAAATGAGATAGATGAATATTCTTGCCATGAAATCATGATGTAAATGTATGATCTTGATGATGTACTTGTGATTGTGATTGTGGTGTGTGAATGGGATCGGTTGCCACATTTCGGCATAACTAACTTGGATCGGTTGCCACGTTCCGACTTAAAAATGGGATCGGTTGCCACGTTCCGGCATACATATGGGATCGGTTGCCACGTTCTGACATGCTAACTGTTTGGGTTTGGGTTCCGTGAGAGGACCAATGATTTGTGATAAATGTATATTGATGAGCATGTTGATATATGTGCGTGTGATTGTAATGTTGTTTGACTTGTTTATAGTGCACTAGTTGGATAGCCGCGTGATCCTACCAGTACACTGTGGTTGTGTATTGATTCTGCACTTGCTCTTATTTTTGTTGAGTATAGGGCATCTTCACGTGACTACTGATAGACCTCGCTTAGAAGATTAGTGATCGTCGCTTCGAATTCAAGGGTGAGCCAATTCTTCCAGGCTGCCATGGGATTCTCTTTCGTCTATGTCCATCATTTCGGACTTAGATATTTGTTCTAGTTAGTTGATTAGTTCATCAGTTTGGGGGATTTATCCCTTCTTGTTTAGACTTGGATCAGTTGTTTAGATGTTTTGGTACATTGACTTCAGGTCCTAGGTATTTAATTTCCGCATTTGTTAGTTAATTAACTTGCTTCCATAGCTTAATTGTCTTAGTACTGTTTTAGTTGCTTAGTTTGGTTGTAGTAGTGGTTCTCCCACCGGATGGTTAGTGTGGGTGCCAATTACAACGGTCTGGGTCGTGACAGATATGGGGGAGAGTTCAGACAACTCCCAGCCCCCATAAACCATGTAGCCACCATGGATAGAAAAGAGTCATACTTTTTAGATGATTCTTTAGTAATTTGTAGCATAGACTAGTGGATCCACTTAGTAGTCAGGTTCTATACCCCTCGGCAAGGTATAGGACGGCCCTGGCAGCGTGAGGCAAAATGATGTATCATCACAATAACTCTTAAGTGATGGTTGTCGGTTAGAGAAACTCCCACAACAGTATTTTGTATTTTTATATACATTCCAAAGTTTATATTGTATCTTTGCATACACACAGAGTTGTTATCCAAGAATAATGGTGTATAACTGTCAAAATAAAACGAAAACAATATTGTGTTATGTTCAACTTTAAATATATATCTTTTAAATGTAGAATTTAACATATATATATACAACCTAATTTTCCGATGAAGGGTGTCCAGTTGGACACCTTTGGATGGTTGTAGCTACACCACTGCCCATAACAACCATTTCAGCCACAACTACCAACACCATCAATCACAATCTTCAACCCAACCACAACCATCACTACCTTTAATCACAAAAATCAATAGTCATTACCATTAATCATTATTTGTAATCATCATCACCAATCATTATTACATCAACTATGTAACACCTCGGATTTGACAAAGGCTAGAAAGGGGTCAAGCAGGCAAAAAGTTGACTTCATTTACTATTTCTACAGATAATATATGTCATATGTATAAGATCATAGTATATCCATTATTAATTTATATTTATATAACGATAAAAAATAATTATAATAAAATAAGAAATATTTTCATTTTTATTTTTTTCTGAATTGAAGTATTTTTTTTATTTTTTTTAAAGATAACATTCTGAATTGATTATTAATCACAACAGTAAAGTAAACTCAAGTAATCATGCAATAAAGTATCACTTAACTGGGAAGAGGAAACAACCTCTTCCAGTCAGGTGGCAATAGTTCCAAAAAGGAGTTTGCAAAACCATACTAAAGCTTAAATTCTAATCGAATTCTAGTAATTGCATTTCAACAAGTTCTTTCACACATATTCATCGTCATCAAAGCTAAGTTATCTGAAAACATGATAGAATTGACAGAGACTTCAGGGTCTCTACACTCAGTTCTTTGAAGCTAGTTTTTCCTTTGCCTTCTGAATCTTCAACACCTTTTTCACATTTTTTTGTTCTTCAACCAAGAAAGCTCGGATGATTCTCTCCCTTACAGCACTTCCAGATAGCACACCTCCATAAGCGCGGTTCACAGTCCTGCAGTTTCTTGGCAATCTGGATCTCTTATATTCAGCAGGTCTCAAATGTGGAATCCCTTGGATTCTCTTCCCAGTAACTGGACATTTAGGGCCGCTGGCTCTCTTCTGAATTGAAGTAAGATAAACATTTGCTTATTTTTAAAAATATTATTAGAAAAAGAATGTGTTAAAAAGAAAATAAATAATATATTTATTTGAAAAAATGAGCATTTTTTACCCAAAATAACAATAAGGGCATTTTTAGACCAAAGTATTGACCGAAAGGGCATTTTTGGACCAAACTACAAACGGAGAGCATTTTTGTTCCTTTTGCATAGTTTAAGGGCACTTTGACCCTTTTCCCTTGAATCAATAATATATGCTTTTTAACTTGGCTTTAATTGGTCATGAGTGACATTTATATCCTTCAATTTTGAGTATGCATAAGTAGGCAGTCAGATTTGTACAAAAATGAATAAATAGACACATGCATCCTACACGGCTTCTTATGTGGCAATTCACATCCTACATGACGTCCTATGTGTAATATGTCATGTAGGACACGTGTGTTTACTTATTCAATTTACATAATACATAAATGCGCTATAACTTGGCGTCATTTCACATTTATGCCCTCCAACTTTTGGTGTGCATAGGTAGACACTTAAACTTTGGGTGTGCCATGTAGGACTCATGTGTCTATTTGTTCAACTTTATACAAGTTTAAATGCATACTAGCTTGTGCATACCCAAAGTTGGAAGGTATAAATGTGAAATAAAGTCAAATTGAAGGGCACATTTATGTATTATGCCATATATAAATGCACCAATGGCATTAAGACATGATACTTCCTTAACATTTTATGTGATCAAAATTGATCTTTCTTTATGTGAAGCAAAATTACACCAATTGGGTAATAAATTTGGAATCGCTCAAGAATTTTTCTTATAAACTAATTTGTTGTCTAGTTATAATGATAATAACTCATTATACACCTTTCTTTAGGTATCACCGGACTGATAAGAAACCTTATTGCATTCATCACAAGAGAATACATATCCATTTACTAATGCATGATTTTGTAAAAATAGTTATGTCACAAATTAAAGCACAATAAATGACGACAAGACTCAAATCTTGATCTACTATGGTTATGACTCATTTATAGCAAACTATACAATTGTTGATGGCATAGAAAGTGCAGAAATTTCTCTATGTTGACATTACAATTGTTATTCTTCTCTGCGCTAAACATACTTTTAGTTAAACCTTTAATGATGTCCCTCAATTTCTTACTTAAGGAAATCGACGGACGTCCCTTAATTTTAACGAAGGCAGTCGGTCAATTTTATTAAACCGCCCCATCATTTTCCAACATAGTCGAGTCCGTCAATTTGAGTCGGTTTTAGGCAGAGGTCGTCCATTGATTTTGACCCTCAATTTTCAACATTTTCTACTAATGGTTTCCCTTCTTCTTTTTTAATACCTTTTGACCTGCTTTTAACTAATCAATTAAATATTGTTGACTAGCTTTATTAATTTCTAAAAAAATCTTGACTACTTTTTTATCTTTTATGTATTTGCTAAGCTCATTAAGTTCAAACTTAAAATAGCATAAGCTTCTTAATTCCTCTAAAAGTCATCGTTGCAATTTTTATGGTTTGCGCCATGTCGTCATGATTATTACATTTTTTTCGTTTCATAGATTTATTTATATAAATTGAAAAGACGAATACTTCAAATCTAAATCTAAACTTGATCAAGTTGGCTAGTGTCGCACCTAAAATTTTCAAATTTGAATTCGGCTCTGCCCCATCTTGTGTGAGATAGAGAGATTATTTTCAACAGGAAGAATAAAGAAAATATCTAAGTAAAAATAGTAAAACAATATTAATATTAATGATAATGAGAAGAGTAAATAAAGATTATTTTTCGATTAAAGATTAATCTTATAATATTTTTATAAAATATGCAGATTTAATACATGAAGTATTGCTAAGTATTGCTATAGACGATAACAATTAAAAAGTACATTTATAAGCAATAATTTATTAAATATACTTACCTAAATAATTCTAAATATAATACTTATGCATGCATACTTTAAAAGAGGACGAGGATATTAGTTATTAGGAGCATAGAGCAAGAGCAAAACATGAATCTTCTAGTTTGTTTATGTTTCAATCTTGTGTAATCAGGGTTATGATCAATGTATGAACATTTCATGCTTAATTATTGATTGTTTAGGAGAATCTACCATTCATGTGTTGTTGTTTTAACTTTGTATTGACTGGCCATCCATGAGGGTAAATTAATACTTACTAATTTCTAGTGGAAAGTAGATTGTGGGTTGATGAGAGTAGGGTTCATTCCAGGGCGGACCCACGTATAGGTCCACTATAAGAAAAATGTTGATTACGTGGGGATTTTTCTAGGAATAGTACAGTAAATCTGCAAGTGCGAATTTTCTTGCAAAATGAATCTGATGGAAAAACCTTCGTAGGTAACTCTTACCTGCGGATTTATACAATCCCTAGGTAATTTACCTGGGGAATTTAAATCTGTAGCTGTGTTACTTGCGGATTTATTTGCATAACTAATGAAAATTCTTGCGAATTTTTTGCTAAAATTTCTTATAAAAACGAAATTTTTTGTAGATTTTCGTAGAAATATTTCGCAAGTGATTCCCTATGAAGATCCCCAAGTAAATTCATAGGAGTTTGGAGATGAAATTTTTTGAAACAAAAGGAAATTTCATACTGATATATATGAAAGTATTGCTCAAGATAATTCCAATGAAAAGAAACCTGCAAAAAACTTTCATGTATGGAAGAAAAATCTTTTTTATATGTTTAGTACAAGTAGAACAGAATGATCCGTACATGTATGGAAGAAAACTCTTTCAAAATTCAGGTCCTAAAGAAGTTTATACTCTTCTACTTGAGATTTGAATTTGTCTAAAATGAAGAAATATCACATAATTAAAGGCTTTCCTAAGATTACTGAATCACTTTATTGACCACTAGGTTACTTCTTGGATGCGATGATGATCATTCGACATGTTAATTACTATTTCTTTGCGCTGGATTGTAAGTATATAGCTGTTAAGCATTAATTATTGAGGATTCTCTTAGTAAAAAAAATGGACCAAGGAAACATCAACGCAACAAGCCACTCACCTATGCTTCTAGATATAAACTTGACTTCATGCAACAGTAAACCCCCTTCAGATTCTTTAATGTATGAGTAAATCATGAGACATTTGTCCTTATAGTATAAAGACGTTAGACTAACAGATTATATGGTAATAAGTTAAAGTATACAAGGCAAAAGTTGAAGGAGCTGAAGCCACACTTAAAATTGCTAAACAATAATAACTACAGAGAAGCCACAGAGAAGACCCAATTCATCAGACACTATTTAAACGTAGTACAGTCCAGCAGCCACAAGTGGCCAAATTAAAGGAGCAATTGAGTTAAAGTAATAGTCGAGATGCTAGAACAAACATCATTTGTAGGATATTAAAATTTAATAATCTATAGAGAAGAAACATAATAAGGACATGCACTCATCTTCTCCAATATTGGTGGTAAGTTTACCCACCAACCAACATGAAGAAACATAATAAGGACATGCACTCATCTTCTCCAATATTGGTGGCAAGTTTACCCACCAACCAACACCTATATGTATGGGTGTGGGCTGTAGCAATCTATTTGACGATTACCTGAAGTGCGCACAGTTGATCCAAACACCGCCATCATAAACAAAAAACTAACAACATAACAAGCACCTAAGAAGAAATACAGCTAATGAAAAAGAAAAAGGAGCTAAACTTAACACCGCAACAATCATTGGCCAAGTATTTAAGCGACATATTTGATTTGCAAGAAAATTTCACTCGATTTTCATCCAAACTAAATCAGTAAACAAAAATTTACAGATTAACTTCATAGAGATTGAAATTTGTAGATTAACCTCGATTTTTGGGTAGATTGGCAAGTAAATCTTCTGATCCGTAGTCCTTTACTTTGGAAAAATCTGCTTGGAGAGAAGCATGAGGTCTGCTTGGAGAGTTTTGAGATGAGCTTGGAGATAAACTTTGGATGAGCTTGGAACTTGGAGCTACACCGATTGGAGCTTTGAAAAATCAGATCGTTTCCACCATTGCTTCTACATGTAAGTTTTGGAGAAAAGCTTTAGTGGGTTTTGGAGAGAAACTTTAGTGTAAAGTGAGTTAGAGAGAAGGAAAATGAGTATAATGGGTCTTACAATCACTTTCCAATTCCTAAAATTTTAATTGAGTTTTTAATTGGTTTATTATCCAAAATAAATAAATAGAAGTAATAAAAAATCTAATCATCTAAAAGATATATAACTTACTAATTATTTTTGGAATTAGTAATTTAGGAATGTCTAGGTAAATTATTTCTCATTCCTAAATTCCCAATTATTTCTCATTCCTAAATTTTGGTCTAATAATTCCTAAATTCCCAATTATTTCTCAAGGTAATAAAATGTCTAGGTAAATCCCCATAAATAATTTTTTAGACAATCTGGAATTTTCCTACAGATTAAAGGATTTTTTTAAAAAAAAAATTGGTCCATGTACCTAGGGATTTAGCTAGAAATATTGTTCCTGCGAATATATTTTCCTAGGTAATTTTGCATGAACTAATTTAGTGCAAAATGGTATCAACTTTAGCTGCGAAATTTGTTGGGAGTATAAGTTTCACAGGTAATATATTCTAATATTGAGGAATTTAAAATTTTCGCAAGAAAATTTACAAGTATTACGTGCGAAAATTTTCCCCAGGTAATATCTCCATGTAATTCACACTTTTCTAGTAGTGAGAACACCATTGACTCCGATAAAAAAAACTATATATGTATATAGAAAATACTGAAAAGCTGATATAAGGAACTCACGACCACCAATAAAACAAAATGCCTTATGGGTGATTTAGTTCTCAAGTTGAATTCAATGGTTTCCTCTAGCGAGGATTCAAATCTTGGCAACAACCTCTATTTTTTGTTGGAAAAAAGTAAACTGAAACTTCTTCATAGTTTTTTTGACTCTTCTTTTTATATACATTTTCACGGTTGACTTTTTGCTTATATTTTTTTAATATTATTTTTCAACTTTTCTATTTTTTGTATTTCATTTACTAACTAAACTATACAAATATTAGTAAGTTTCTAAACAAAAAAAAAATTGACTTGAGCACATATACACGACCATCAAATCCTGAATCCGCTACTGGGTTCATCTATGGATGGATTCGCATTTAGGACGAAGACATATCTAGTTAGTGTTGCTTGGCTTGAATATTTGAAGATTTATAAATGCATCCGGGATGATTTACTACATGCCTACTTAATGATGTAGGTGCGAGGTTGATCTTGATAGAAGGTTAGATGTCCTAGAGATCATGATCATACTATTAATGTTGTGATTCAAAGATTTGACATATATCTTAAATATGCTTAACAACAATAATCAGATAAGAGAAAAACATGCAAGTCATAGCCTTAGGCTCTAATCTCTCTTTGAACACTTCCTGAAATTGAATTGTCTAGCATTACTTTTTACTTGTGATCACATATACTTGCATGTGTATTGGAAGGACAACACACCCAAGTCAAATGAAGGAGCTAACAGAATCATGTCACATATCAAAATGTTATAATATGTAAAGTCAAATAATCAAAGGCCAGTGAAATTCACTTATCATGTGTATAATTGACATTTCTGATGTTGCTTTAATCTGATTGGTTAAAAAAAAGTTTGTGTTTATTACTACTTGTCCACCATAAAATTATAAGCATGGGTCTCATTCAGAAAGAGGGACCGAATGCTAATAAGACAGTAAAGAGAAAGCACGTGGATCAAACGATGCAAATTTCTCTGCAAGTTACAAGTTCAAGCAATCAAAATTCAAGTACAAGTCAAGATCAAGCTTTTGAATTCAAGTATAAGTCAACATTAAAATTTAAAATCAAACTCAAAGTGCTTGAATTAAAATTCTGAAAAGAAGATACAAAGGATTGTTATAATATTTTTCTATCTTGAATATAATTTTTTTAAATGCGATTTTTATTGTTTACGTTACTAGCAAAGGGTGATTTTTTTTTCTCCTCGTGGCGTGGTTTTGAACCTAACAACAATATACCCTTTTTTTTTCTTTTTAGATCTAACATTGGTTTTGCATTCATATGTTTATAATTAATTAGAAGTCTTCACAAAAGAAAAGGTCTAAGGTCAAATATCTTAATTCTCGGCCATAAAAGTTACAAAATGCTTTACTCTCCAACTTAATTAATAAATGCTTTTATGAAGAAAAATAAAACTAAAGGTCGAATATTTTTATATTCAATTATACTGATTAATGGATATTATATTCCCCGGTCTAATTGATTAAAAGTTTACATGTAGAATACTAACTTACTAAGATCGAATATTTTATTTCTGGATCAATTAAAATTCGGAAAAACCTAACCTCATAATATGGACCTTTTTTATTTTTTATTTTTTTATTTTTTATTTTTTATTTTAGTCCTTGGATTGATTTCATGTTCCTTATTACCTTTAAATCTACTTTTAATTAATATGTTAATTATTGTTGATTAGCTTTATGTATTAACTAATTTCTAAAAAAAAATCTTGACTATTTTTTTTGTCTTGTATTTTATTAACATTAGGCCATTAATTAAGTTAAAATTTAGAATAACATAAGGTACTTCCTCCAAAAGTCTTTTTTTCAAGTTATATCGTTTGCCTAGTATTGTTATAATTATTATAATTTTCATCTGTATATGACCTTTTTTTCCTAGGTCCAATCAAGACACATTTAGACACTTCCTACAAAAGTCTTCTTTTTAAGTTTTATGATTAATTTGACTCATGTTGTCATAATTATTATAGTTTCTCATTCAATCAATTTATATATATACATTGAAAAGATGCATAATTCAAATCAAAATCTTAGGTTGATTAATTCATGTTGATGAGCGTAACATCCAAAATCAAGAAAAATGTTTTCAAAGTAAAAATAGTAGGACAGCTAAAGATACTACTAAAACAATATTAATAGTAAAGATAAGGAGAAGAGAAAATAAAGATCATTTTTCCATCAAAGGCGGTCGGAAAAAAAGAAAATTTAACCATTAAGCAAATATAATTTTTATAATATGCAGATTTAACGCATGCATTAGCTTCAGATGAGACTTTATTGGGTACAACAACAACGAGAACTTATAGCACATGATCCATATTTAAACCCTCGACCTTTGCAGTCAAACATGCAATTCTCCTTTGTAAACTCATCCGTGCATTTCTTAAAGCAAAATTCTCTACCTCCATCATTTGTTGATACCTATCATTGAAAAAAAATTGATTTACAATTTTTTAAAAAGAAGATAAATTAACATGCAAAAGTAAAAATATAAGTATGTTATGTGATTTACCAAGAGGATTTGATGCAATTGAAAATGGAACAATTAAAAGAAGGAAAACAATCAAAAACTTGGGAAACTCCATTTGAGGCTTATAATCTTCTTGATTGATATATGCTTAGAGTATAAAACTTGGTATCAAAATAGAAAAAGAAGTAGTTATTTATAAAGGGATGAAATAAGTAGATACACATAAATTCTTTTGTATAGATTAAAGGGCATTTAATATTTTGGGAGGGGGAAACGCTAAGACTTATTAATTTGCAATTAATGAAGGTCTTAATATTAATTATTTAGTTCTTGATTATTAAATCTGTTTATTTTCAAGATCTGAATCTTAATCATTAAGTGTATTTGTTTTTCTTATTTTGTAACTATTTAATGAGTCTTAATGATTAAGATCTATGACAAGTCTTAATATCATTAAAATATCTATTTAAGAATTTCTTCAAAGATGACAATTCACGGCGGAGCTAGAAATTTTACTATGGGTGTCCAAGAATAATGGTGTATGGCTGTCAAAATAAAACAAAAAAATATTGTGTATGTCAAACTTTAAATATATATCTTTAAATGTAGAATTTGACATACATATACCATGTAATTTTCCGATGAAGGTTGTCTAGTTGGACACCTTTGGATGGTTGTAGCTACACCACTACCCATAACAACCATTTTAGCCACAACTACCAACACCATCAATAACAATCCTTAACTCAACCACAACCATCACTATCTTTAATCACCAAAATCAATAGTCATTACCTTTGGATGGTTGTAGCTACACCACTACCCACAACAACCATTTCAGCCATAACTACCAACACCATCAATAACAATCCTCAACTCAACCACAACCACCACTATCTTTAATCACCAAAATCAATAGTCATTACCATTAATCATTATTTGTAATCATCACCAATCATTATTACATCGACTACGTAACATCTCATATTCGATAAAGGCTAGAAAGGGGTCAAGCAGGCAAAAAGTGGATCATGAAACCCTCCACAAAGCCCCTAGACGGACCGTGAATAGGACCACGGTCCGTTAATGAGCTCGTGGTAGGTTTCTAGATTCTGCCGGGGCAGGCTTCACTTTGACGGACGCCCAGATGGCCTATGGTGATGATGACAGGTCATCAAAGGGGTCTTCAAGTGGCCTAAATCAGAAGGGGTCCTCCCCTAGTCACTGGTCAAGGACCGCATGTGTCTAAATGACCCGTGAAGCCCCACACGGACCGTGAAGTCGTCCGTGAAGGGGGTTTATCAGACTTAGAGTTTAGGGTCAACTTCAAACAATCATATCTTTTAGTACATAAAGAATTAGGTGACCTATAACCTAACAAATTAAAGATATATGAGTCCTCTTTTCAACGCCACAGAGTTTGCCTAATTCCAAGCTCGGGAGTAAAAATTTATGCCCGAAATAGTGAAGCCATGTCGGACATAATTTCTTCACAACCCGTTAGACGGGCCGTGGTGCTCTTGACGGCCCATCTAGGCCTTCCAGTGAGTCAATTCGGCAGTTTTAAGTCAGGGGCTTTTAGGTGTTTTCCCAATTGTTTTAACTCAATAATACGTCATTTTGCCTTCTACCCAAAGCCCTATTTAATGATTTTAAACCCCCAAATCACCCAAACTCAATTTACTTATTCATTTTAATAAGTTAACATAAATTTATCTTTTTTTCAATACCAGCATTATCATTAAATAACTATATAAAAGTAGTAGTGATCAAATTTAAATTTCAAATCATAAGTAATAAAATTAATTCAATAAAAAAAACTCTAATAAAGATTTTTTCAAGGGAAGTGCTAATTTAACTCATTAATTCAACATGGATGAATGTATGAAGGGAAAAGACTCAAATACATCATCAAGCTTTGAGAAAAGACTTATTTATGTCATTAGCTAAAATTTTAACTTATCTATATTATTTTAGTTAACAAATAATTGCATGAATATAAACTTTTTTCTCAAACACAATGAATGCATTGGATTCATAACATTATCATTTCCCTTCAATGAATTTTGTCGTATACATATATACCAATTCTTAATAATTCATGTACCAATTAAATGAAGTCTTCAATTCTTGTATTTGAAAAGACACTTTGTAAACTATAAGTAGATGATCATTCTCATGTGAAGAAAATAACTACAATATTTAAAGACATTTAAATAAAAATAATCTCCATATCTCTAATCTATATTCATATTTTGTATTGGTTATATTTTATAAGAGCTAATTGAATATTAGTTTATTTCACATGCATCATCTATGGGTGACTGTTAAAATGTCGGCTAATATATGCAAATCTTTAATGATTTATTTTAGATAGATTTAAGTCTCATATATATTTCCCCCGCGTGATTTTTTTTTTTTTAAAAAAGTCTTTTGTCATGTTGCTGGAATTATTGTGATACAATACTAAAGGCGGCTCCACAAGCCTAAAAAGAACAGTAGCCTTAAGCTTTTTTTTTTTTTTTTTTTTGCAATAATAAATTACAGATATTTTTCTCAAAAATATATATTAATTATTATTTATAAAAAAATATAATTTTATAAATTTAAAAATAATTATTACAAATTTAAAATACTATGTCTCAAAAAAATTAAAATTGACTATAATAAATTTCATTAAAAATAAAATAAATTTAAAATTTTAATCGAATTTAATTTTAACTATTATAGATTTATAGTGCATGCCTGTCAGGCAGCCTTATGAGTAATAAGTGATTGCTCATAAGTGTATCTTATTTCATTGAAAACGCCCTCTTATACATATACCTATGACTTGTTGTAAAGCAAATATGGATGTCAGGTGCCCCCGACAATTTGAGGACTTACATCACTTGTAATCAGTGGCGGATGTATGTTATAGACTATGGGTGCTTAAGTACCCATTGCCTTTTTTGATAAACACCATTATTTGTGTACAATATCTAATAATACATTCACATATATTAATTAAGTATCCACACTATATAGCAATTTTCAAATTAAAAATAATTAAGCATCCATGATATAAAATTTTTGAATCCGCCGCTGCTTGTAATAGTGTAAAGCCAAGGCTCATGCCATATGGGACTAACTCATTGGAGGGCCACCATCACTTGACCAATTAAAATGGCCAAGTTATACATTTGTAAGTCATCTTTTGGCTATAAATAGCCATTACATTTACAAATGAATATATACGTATTGAAATACACTACTCTCTCAATTGTCCTTCTTTTAGTATATTAATTTTAGTTAGTTATTTTATAACACGTTATCAACACGAGTCTCTGCCAGTTCAAGTAAAGACTTTAAAAGCCTCGAAGGTATAAATTTTTCTTTCTTAAATAATGTCAAATCTTTCTAAACTTGAATTTCTTGCTTTAGACATATCGGGAAAAGACTATCTATCATGGGTACTTGATGCAGAAATTCATCTTGATGCGATGGATCTGGCATACACCATCCAAGAAAAAAATCAAGCATCGAATCAAAACCGTGCTAAGGCAATGATATTTCTCCGTCATCACCTTGACGAGGGTTTAAAAATGGAATATCTCACTGTTAAAGATCCTTTGGTGTTGTGGACTAATCTAAAAGATAGATATGCCCACCTGAAGTTGGTCGTCCTTCCACAGGCACGTTATGACTGGATCCATTTGAGACTTCAAGATTTTAAATCTATCAGTGAGTATAACTCTTCCATGTTTAAAATCATCTCACAATTAAAATTATGCGGAGAAAATATCACAGACCATGATATGTTGGAGAAAACATTTTCCACTTTCCCTGCCTCGAGTATGCTCCTGCAGCAGCAATACCGAGAAATGGGATTTAAAAAATATTCGGAATTAATTTCACATCTCCTTGTTGCTGAACAACATAATGACAAACCATGAAAGTCGACCTACTGGTTCTATGCCATTTCCTGAAGTAAATACGGCAAATTTTCACCAATCTAAAGTGTGGAAAAGGTCGTGGCCCCAGTCGTGGCCATGGCCGTGGTCGAGGAAGAAATTTCAATCATGGTGATCGTCTTGCACTAAATAATAACCTTCACCACCAGCAGTGTAAACAGAAGGATGAAAAGCATGAAGTGGTGCAGAAGAAAAATTCAGACAACAAATGTTATCGTTGTGGTGGAAAACGGCATTGGTCACGTACCTATTGTACGCCAAGGCACCTGGTTAAGCTTTATCAAGCTTCCCTAAACAACTAAATCCATCAACAAAACCACATTATTTAATTTAACTTATTTAAACAACTTAACAACTTTATAATTTTAACAACTTAACAACTTTTTAAAGCTAAGTGTCAACACTAGATGGACACAAATCGATTTTGCAAGAAAATCAATTTTGTCATCAATAGAATCAACTAGTGTTGGTACTTATGCTTAACAAACAATCGATGGACACAAAAAATATTATCATAAAATTAAAGCTAAATATCAATACTAGATGGACACAAACACATTATTGGTGTTGACATCCAATTTTGACCCTCCTTTCTTCTAATTTATTATTTTCGAGCTTCTAATTTGATAACATATAAAATAATCCTTTTTCACAACTATTTTTACTATTACGACTATTTATCTATTAAAATTATTAGTTTTATTATCGAAATTACTAATATTACTATTTATACCTCTTTTCTTAAATAATCAATTGTCGTCATCTTATTTCTAGTTTCGTATTTATTAAATTAATTTAAGTCAATATTTTGCACATATATTTTATATTAGCGATGTTTTATTACGTAAATTATTAGTTGTCATCTTATGATATATTTTATATTAATTATAAAGTAAGAAGCCCAAAATAATTTAAAAGAAGAAAGGAAAAGGCTAAGAAATTCGGCCCAAAACCCCTCAAATTAGCCCAAACCATCTTTCAACCCATATAATTTCCTTCTAAATATCTCTGAAAAGCCTATTATCCCCTGGGAAACATAATTTTCAAAATTTTCAACCCAGAAGTCGTGTCTTGTCTTGTCTTGTCTCTCTTCCACCTTCCATTTTTAGAAAAACAACAAAAACTTGTCAGCCATGGACATGGCTCAACTACTCTATTTTCATGTCAAGCACGCAACGTTCAAAAATTCAAACGGGTGTCTTGACTAGAGTTTAGAAAATCCCGCTCAAAATTGCTAACCCTATCATTTCTTATCCTATAAATAAGCGGTCTTGACATTCATATTGGAGCAGAGTTTTCAGCCTCCATGAAAGCCTTGGCAGCATCCATTTTTTAGAAGCCTTTTCATGTCCCCATATCACTATTTTAACTACTATTTTCTTCTCTAAAATATTGCCTTTACACCCTCTTTTGATCTCGACCGAAACTCAAGTTTCAAGCTTGTTCGAGTTTGTCATTGTTCGAATAGAGACACTTGATTGCAGCAGCCCCGTTCACTGCCCTGCAACAGGTGATCTTCGTCCCTTTACTTTTACTTCTATTATTGTCTTCGTGAAAATGTTATGCCTATTGTAAGAAAAACCATGCGTCAAGCATAATACTCACTTATTTTTAGCTATCATGAAAGTGATGTTTAAAAAATATGTTTCTTTTTATTTAGTTTGAGGCCTGGAGAGATTTGAGTTCATATCTCCTTCACATTTTAATTTAAAGAATGGTTTTGTTTTGGAAGGGGTTGGTGATATGTAATCTGTTTTTGGTTCAAAGTTTGGTATTTATTTGTATCTCTATGTGATAAACCAATATTGTTTTCGCTATTCTTTATATTTTAAGATTATTATGTTGTGTTGAGAATCATGTCATAGATATATCTATTTGTTTGTTTTATATGCAGAGAAATTGAATATAAACTTGCCGCATTTATTAGTAATCTTGGTATTTAGAAGCTGTGGCCTTATTTATGCTTAAACTCGCCATTGAATTTTAAATTGATAAAAAGTAAAATCCTTGCGTTAAAGTTTATTGCTATATTTTATTTTATTTTTTTCATTTTTTATTTTTTTCAACAGTAGTATTAAAATATATTTTGAAAAAAAACTTGCTTATTGGATTTAGATTTGGTTCTAATTTGACTTGTGAATGCTACTTTATAAATATTATATATAGTTCGAGCTTTAGTTTCTTCTTACATTACATATTTGAACCAAAATGTGCTATATATACATTGAACTCAATAATATTACCTAGAGCCTTTCTATAATTGATTAAATAGGCCTTAGACATTAAATAAATGTATTTGTTTATATATTGCATCCATGTGAAGCTTTTCTTTCTTGTTTAATATGTTGTGATGTGTTGTGATGATTGCTATCCTTTAATGAGAATGGTATTGGTTTAATTTAAAGGCGTTGAAATATTTATTCACTGTAAGCATGCTTGTAAATATTAGTTAAAGAAATTTTATTTTCTTCCTATAGAAGAATGTATAAGTTAGTTGGGTGTTACAATTTATTTCATACTTACTATTAAGGTACTTGTGTTGGAGTTGAATAAATAGAATGTATATTTGTTTCACCTATTAGTTACATGCATGTCTAATCCTTTCTTATTGTTGTACATGTACGCTTTGGGAGGACTCTTATTGTTGTACATGTACACTTTGGGAGGAAAAAAAAGGAGTTTCGATTAGGACTCTACCAATTATCGAGTCTCATAGACTCAACATTATCCTCACACCCGCATATGGAGTCTTCACTACCTCTTTGACCATTCGCAATTGCAAGCAAAACAAGTGGTCCTATCTTGGAGTCACTTATGGCTACTTACATTTTGCATTATTTGTTTACGCGTTTTTCTTTACATGTCATCCTTGTTTGTGTGATTTAGATATTTCTAGTTTGGATTCATAATAGTTGACTTAACATAGATGTTTGAGTTTGGGTATCTTTAGCTAGAAACAAACATTTATTAATCGCTTTACCTTTGATAAACTTCATTTGGCAAAACCTTTTTTAAAAACACTCCTTTTGCACCACTTTAAACTCACTAATTTATTAAGTTTTGTTCAAACTTGGCAATATCCTTCAAAGAAAAAATATTTTGTTCTAAACTCTTATTTTTCTTAAACTTTTTCTAAAGGGAGTATCTTGTCGGTTAATGAGCAAATGTTTATTTTTTTTAATTACCCTTTTTTAGCCATGGATTTGTCTAAATTGATCTAAAGAAATTACTCTTTTTTTTAATCTTTTTCATTCTAATAAATTGCAAAAGCGCTTTTAAAATAAAAAATGTTTCCCAACTTGGTTATTCAAATCACTTAATATTTAACACTCATATCTTTCTTTTAAAATTAATTAACCTAAGTTTGGCCGGTTAACCGCTTTTAACGGATCTTAGAGGATGCCTTACCCCTTCCCTTTAGGATAAATTAGAACCCTTACTTAGAATCTTAAGTTTAGTAGACCATTTAATTGAAGTCATTTTAGTATTACTTAGTTAAT
>NW_006239106.1:667931-670857 GCF_000226075.1 Solanum tuberosum
ATGAGAAATACTTCTCTTACTTGCTTAGAAGAAAAGCAAATGTTACTACAATTTCTGGTAATTTGAATTTAATAGAAGGCTCCTGAAGAGCTACTATATTTCTGCCTAAGGGGACAAAACTTGTTATAGAAGATGCATTGTTCTCTTCTAAATCCCCAAGAAACCTGTTAAGTTTTAAAGATATTCGCCAAAATGGATATCATGTTGAGACAATAAATGAAATGAATGTTGAATACCTTGGTATTACCAAGATTGTCTCAGACCAGAAATATGTGTTAGAAAAATTATCAACTTTATCTTCTGGCTTATATTATGCAAAAATAAGTACAATTGAAGCACACTCTATCGTAAACCAGAAGTTTACTGACTTAAAAATTTTTGTGCTTTGGCATGACCGAATAGGTCATCCTGGATCAATAATGATGAGACGAATCACTGAAAACTCAAATGGACATCCATTAAAGAACCTGAAGATTCTTACGTGTGATGAGTTTTCATGTACTGCTTGTTGTCAAGGCAAATTGATTACTAGGCCATCACCAATGAAGGTTAACATTGAATCCCCTCAATTTTTAGAACGTATACATGGGGATATCTGTGGACCTATTCACCCATCTAGTGGGTTGTTTAGATATTTTATGGTCCTAATAGATGCATCTTCAAGATGGTCTCATGTGTGCCTCTTATCATCTCGCAACCTAGCGTTTGCGAAATTATTGGCACAAATGATACGATTAAGAGCGCAATTTCCAGATTATCCCATTAAGGCAATTCACCTGGATAATGCTGGAGAATTCATGTCCCAAGCTTTTGATGATTATTGCTTATCAATAGGGATAAAAGTTGAACATCATGTAGCTCATGTTCATACTCAAAATGGCCTTGCTGAGTCATTTATTAAGCGCTTACAATTGATAGCAAGACCTCTACTTATGAAAACTAAGTTGCCCACTACTGTTTGGGGTCATGCTATCTTGCATGCAGCATCCCTTGTTCTTCTCAGACCGACTCATTATAATAAATACTCTCCGTCACAATTGGTATTTGGTTATGAACCAAATATTGCTCATTTACGAATTTTTGGATGTGCTGTATATGTGCCAGTAGCACCACCTCAGCGCACTAAGATGGCCCCCAAAGAAGGCTAGGCATATATGTTGGGTTTGATTCACCCTCCATAATTCTCTACCTTGAGCCATTGACGGGAGATTTATTCACTGTAAGATTTGCAGATTGTCGATTTGATGAAACAAGTTTTCCGCAATTAGGGGGAGAGAAAAAGGAACTTAAAAGTAAAATTGCATGAAAAGTTTCATCATTATCTCATTTTGATCCACGTTCCCCAGTATGTGAACAAGAGGTCCAGAAGATCATCCATTTGCAAAACATAGCAAATCAAATGCCAGATGCATTTACTGATTTGAAAAAGATAACAAAGTCACATATTCCTGCAGTGAATGTGCCTATCCAAATTAACGTCCCAAAAGGACCATCTACAAGTGTCATGGCTTCTGAATCACAAACACGCCTGAAGCGTGGTAGACCATTGGGTTCAAAAGACAAAAATCCTAGAAAAAGAAGCTCAAAAAGTAAAGATGACACTATAAAAGAGTCTCATGAAGAAGTACAAGTTCTGATTAATCCTGATATTCTTGAAGAAATCAGTGAACCCGAGACTCAAGTGAATAAAGAACTTTCAATAAGTTCTACAGGTGATGGGATAAATTTAGATCGATCGAAAATCATAGTGGATAATGTTTTTGCATATAATGTTGCACTTAACATCATGCAAGACAGTGAGGATCTTGAACCTTTATCTGTCGAAGAATGTCGACGAAGATGTGATTGGCCAAAATGGCAAGAGGCAATTCAATCAGAATTGAACTCACTTGCTAAACGTGAGGTTTTTGGGCCTGTAGTCCAAACCCCAAACGGTGTAAAATTTGTTGGCTATATATGGGTTTTTGTGCGAAAAAGAAATAAGAGAAATGAAATTGTAAGATACAAGGCACGCCTTGTTGCACAAGGATTCTCTCAAATGACCCGGTGTCGACTATGAAGAGACATATTCACCGGTTATGGATGCAATAACTTTTCGATATCTCATCAGTTAAGTTGTACATGAAAATCTTGAAATACATCTATTGGATGTGGTTACAGTTTATCTTTACGGTTCACTTGATAATGAAATCTATATGAAAATTCCAGAAGGACTTAAAATGCCTAAAACATATAGTTCAAAACCTCGGGAAATGTGTTCAATTAGATTACAAAAGTCGTTATACGGCTTAAAACAATCAGGGTGCATGTGGTATAATCGCCTCAGTGAGTACTTGATAAAAGAAGATTATATAAACGATGCAATTTGTCCTTGTATTTTTATTAAGAAAACAATATCAGGGTTTGTTATTCTTGCTGTTTATGTTGATGACATAAACCTCATTGGAACCCAGAAGAAGTTCAAAAGGCAATTGAATATCTAAAGAAAGAATTTGAGATGAAGGACCAAGAAAGACAAAACTTTGTCTTGGTCTACAAATTGAACATTTAGCAGACGGGGTCTTCATCCATCAATCTGCCTATACTGAGAAAATCTTGAAACGATTTTACATGGACAAAGCACATCCATAAGTACTCCAATGGTTGTCCGATCACTTGAAGTGAGTAAAGATCCATTCCGACCTCAAGAAGAGAATGAGGAACCTCTTGGTCCTGAAGTACCTTATCTTAGTGCAATTGACGCACTTATGTATCTTGTTAATGCTACAAGACCTGACATAGCATTTTCTGTTAATTTATTAGCAAGATATAGTTCTTCCCCTACACGAAGACATTGGAATGGAGTTAAACATGTATTGCGATATCTAAAGGGGACGAGTAATATGGGTTTATTTTATACTAACAAAGATAGTGTAGATCTTGTTAG
>NW_006239106.1:671315-673884 GCF_000226075.1 Solanum tuberosum
TCAACTCTTGAAAAGATGGTACACAAGATTGGAATGCGAAAATTCAACCATCTAAATCGTGGTTTTTATCAGGGGGAGTAAAATACGTACTGTACTCTTTTTTCTTTAGTCTAGGTTTTGTCCCACTGGGTTTTCCTAGAAAGGTTTTTAATGAGGCAGCACGTAATGCGTATTATGTATGTCTATGTATATTTTTATTTTTTCAACTTTTCTTTTACATGGACATCCAAGGGGAGTGTTGTAAAGCAAATATGGATGTCATGTGGCCCCCAACAATTTGAGGACTTACATCACTTGTAATAGTGTAAAGCCAACGCTCATGCCATGTGGGACTAACCCATTGGAGGGCCACCATCACTTACTATCTCGAAAATATCCATATCGTCCATCCAAATTGTCTCAATTACAGCCAACTCCCCCTCCCCTGTCTCTTTCCCTATCAAAAAATGGACCAATTAAAATGGCCAAGTTATACATTTGTAAGTCATCTTTTGGCTATAAATAGGCATTACATTTACAAAGGAATATATAGGTAATGAAATACATTACTCTCTCAATTGTCCTTCTTTTAGTATATTAATTTTAGTTAGTTATTTTATAACACTGACTATATATGGATGGAAAATGTCTTTTATCTTGTGAGAGGGAAAAAAAAAAGAGAAATTATATCCCAAGAACGTGAATTTATGTATTATTTATATAGATATTATGGATGAGTTAGTTGTTTATGTATAAATTATTTGAGTATTACTTATTTGATATTCTAATTTCTATTACGCATAAAATAACATATATATATATGTCCTCATAATTTATACTTGTATTAATCGTGCGAATTTCGAAATTATCAAGTAAACAACGTATTAATTTTATACAGAAAAAATGGCCAAATGACCCCCAATCTATTACCGAATTTTCAACTACACACTTGTACTTCACGGGAGTTTTATTACACCCCTGAGCTATTTTAAAGTAGAATTATTTCCTTCGTGAAATGTTATTACTAGACATGTGTCTTGTGGTGGAATACACGCACCTGACACATGTATTTCACCATTTAATAGTTTCTTTTTTTAAAAAAAGTTCTCCTCCTTTCACTTCCTTTCTTTCTCAATCATTTCTTCAATCTAACTATGATAAATATCATTTTTTACCTCAATAAATTTCTATATCTCTAACAATTATAAAAACGAAAATTCAAGTCGCCTTTTCATCTACTCCGAATCTCTAGAGCCTAGAAGATAGTGGTCCTACTCAAATCTTTCATCCAACCAATTCAACAATTTTTCCAGATTTTTTTACATTCGTTCGATCTTCTTCCTTAGACAATTTCAGATACGCATTAAATGGGTCATGAACATTTGAGATCAGATTCATCCCCTGAACATTCGGTCGACAACTCAAAATCATCGCGGATGAGAAGACCAATTTGAGAAACCTCTCTCTCTTCCCCATTTTTTATTCTTACTCCCTCTAAAATTTTCATGATTAATTTATAAGTTGAGTTTTTGATTTTGATTCTTCATTGGTGTTAGGAGAACATGTAGGATCCTTCATTTAAAATGTAGAAAAAAATTGTTTTGTTTTAGTTCCTTTTAATTAGTTTGAAAATACGTTTTTTAAATATACAATAACTTTACTTTGATTTTGTTACTCTTGATCCATGACTTTAAAAAAAAAATAATGGGTATATTTTAAAAAAAAAAAATTTAATTTGTTAGATATGTTCTAAATAAATCTATTGAAAAATTATTTATTCATAAAATGCATTAGTTGTTGATAGTTTTTATACCAAACATCCATTGAAAAAGCTTCAACAATGATAATGGTGAAAAATGTATAGTTGTATAGATAAAAAAGAAGAAAGAAAGAGAAAGAAAAAAAGAAAATTAGAAAAAAAACGGAAATAATAATAAAAAAAAAAATAAGCAACTCACTCTCTCAAAGAGATTGAAATACACTCTCTATGCCAGCTCAACACTTAAGAGGTTATTTATTCAATTTTAAAATAGTTCAAGGGGGTAATAGGACTCCCGTGGGAAATAGGTGTGTAGTTGGAAATCCGGTAATAGGTTGGGGGATCATTTGGCCATTTTCTCATTTTATACATGATTATCTAATTTTTTTTATATCTACCTACCAAACATCATATAAAATTATTCAAAAATTCATACATAAATAATTAATTTCTTATCCAACCATCAAACTATGCCTACTAAGTGGCTCACATTCACAAATTTGAACGTCAAATTCATCTACAAGTAGCAAAAAAAAGATATTTAAAGATAATTCATGAGTGAGCGCTATATTAACTCACTTACAATTTTGGGCCAAGACTAAAGCTTTACTATTTTCTCTGGTCAGTGTCGTACACAAAAATTTTAGAAAATGGTATTGATATTTATAGAGGAAAAGACATAAATTTAATTATCGTATCTCATTGGTTTAAACTAGCTTTAAGTAAAAAGAGATTTTGAACCTACGCACCAATAGGTAACTTTTGTCAAGTAGCGTCATTTTGTTAAATGTATGTCTTTATGCATAGTATTAGTATATATGAGTAAAAAGA
>NW_006239106.1:673984-674557 GCF_000226075.1 Solanum tuberosum
AATTATCGTATCTCATTGGTTTAAACTAGCTTTAAGTTAAAAGAGATTTTGAATTCAATACTATTTAATCACAATTTTAAACATGAGTATGTCATATTTTGCAAAAACATGCTTCAATTGAGATTTTGAGATTTGTACTCCAATAGTAAAGTCAATTGATAGGTAACTTTTGTTAAGTAGCGTCATTTTGTTAAATGTATATCTTTATGCATATAGTATTAGTATATATGAGTAAAAAGAATTGAGAAAGGGGTGTGTTGACACCCTTTTGCTCAATATGGGCCCGTTCATGCCTCCGGTTAGGGGTGTACAAAATCGAACCGCAAATCGAGTCAACCTGGAAAAAAAAACTCGACTAGTGGTTTGGTTTGACTTGGTTTGGTTTGGAAAAAAAAACCCGACTATAATTGGGTTGGTTTGGTTTTAACTAAAAAAAAACCAACCCGAGACCAAACCAACCCGACATTATATATATAATTTTAAAATTTTATTTTATACATAAAATATTTACTTTGATATAATTTTTAAATATTTCTTATACTTTTTCATAGTTTTTATCTTTTAATATATTAT
>NW_006239106.1:674759-685614 GCF_000226075.1 Solanum tuberosum
TAGTGTCATTAATCATATCATATTGTGTTATATTTTTAAGAAACATCTTAGATAGTTGTATTTTGGTAGGACTAAAGAAATATTTGAAGTACAAGTAAATTATATGTTTGTATGAATACTTTACTGGAAAAACCCGAAACAACCCGAAAAACCCAAAAAAATCCAAAAAAACCCGAGTTTTATTGGTTTGGTTTGGTTTATAAAATTAAAAATCCGACACAAATGGTTTGGTTTGATATTTGAAAAATCCGAACCAACCCGGTCATGTACACCCCTACCTCCGGTCATGTTGTATATACTTTTTTGTTTTTATTTTATGGGACATTGTTTGACTTAGTACGATGTTTTACAAATTTTGCTAATTGGATATTAGCTTATTTCACTTGCATAATCTATAGTAATAGGTGACTGTTAAATGTCGGCTAATATATACCAAATTTTTGATGATTTATTTTAGATAGATTCCAAGTCTTAAATATGATAACTACATTTCATGGAAAAATGACATTTCTCACATGCTTATGTTTGTGAAGAAAGACTGTAATTATTTCGTAAAGGTGGAGGAACTTGAGGGTAGTTTGAAGGATTTTGGCGAGTAGGTGCTGGCGTTTGTCAAGGCCCCGCACCTAGAGACTGGGAGAAATGTTGTGGTAAAAGTTGGAGGTAGGAGCAAACTATGTTAACACTACAAATGACGAAAGTTTCACTCAACTGATCCTTGTGTACACAGTAACAGGTTTTCGATGATGCCAAAATGGGGAACACTCATACTAATTATTTATAATCAATAAAACTAACCTGGTTCATCTAAGTGGTTCATTCCTGTGTCATCTGTTGCGTGTACTAAATGGAATAGGTTAAGCACAAAACATAAGTTTGTCATTATCAAAAAGGGGGAATTTATTGGACTTAATGAGATTCGATGATAGACAAGATGAATTGGGCAAATTCAATGGGATGTACAAATTGGAGAAGGACTAATGAAGAAAGATGTATTCTTATCTTTAGTTGCACATAACTAGTGATACTGGATCTTAGCTTGAGGTTGTTAAAACAATGTCACTATATTACTGACATTTTGTTTATGCCATTGTTCTCTTATTGGGTTATGATTCGCTTGATGTAGGACTAGTTAGGTGTCATCACGACTTAGGAAAATTAGGTCTTAACCGTGACAGTTCTCAGTTTACATCTTTTATCTCTTGACTTGTTAAAACACATTCAAAGGAAAACAAGAAAGAAGAGATCAATGACATTTGGAATATACATATTCAATTAGGTATATTGTAGATTAGCAGGGGAAGCACACAACAATTACAAAATCATATACTAGAAACTTTCAATTTATATAAACCATTCCGTTCCATTCCGTTGATGATGCTGTAGTGTCCATTGCAGCTATAAGCATGTCCTGTATACAAAAGGAAACAGGGGAATCAATTTATATAAACCATTTCATTCTCAAGGCTTGAGGTATATATTGAGCTTATAAATACTAGTAATATATAAGAATGAGATGAAAGTACATACAAAGAGGATAGCTTTTATGTGACGACGATCAAACTGAAATTTTGCTTCTCCAGATTGCATTATGTCCATCATGGTGTCCACAAAGTCCTTGTTTTGCTTATGTTCATGAGGGTTAACGTGTTCATCAATAATCTTCTCAAGGAACTCATCAAACACCTTTGAAAGATCCTTGAGCTTGCGAGTGATACCTTGGAGATCAATAGCACCAAGGAAGGGGAAAAAATCACCAAGATTTGGTGTTGCTGATAAATGCACAACATCTTGAACAATAGCTTTGAATCCCCTTTTGTCCAAGTCCTCATCCATGTACTTCTTTCCAAACACCATTAAGCAAGTCAAGTTAGCATTCAAGGACGTAATTTGCACTAAGATCAACAACTACACGATCACGAGCTTCCTTTTTAAGCGACTGAATAAGAAGTTCAACTTGTTGTTTTCTCATGGATTGAAATGAATGGATCTTTTGATTGCTCAAAAGGTGCACTGTGCACAATTTTCGTATGTTGCGCCAATTGTCACCATACTTTGCAAATACCAAATTTTTTTGGCCATAAGCCAAATGTTGAGATGCCTCATGATGAGGCCTATTAGCAAAAATGTGATCATATGTCTTGAGGACCTTCTCGGCTGCATCAACGGACGAGGCAACGATTGTAGGTACTAGCCCCAGTTGCACATACATAATAGGACCATGTTCTTGGCTAGTTTTTGTAAATCTTTGTGTGGATTTTTGCCTAACAAATGAAGATGTCCTAAAATGGGAAGCCCTGTTGGACCTGGAGGATACCTTTTTCTCTTCTGAATGTTTAACAGCTCATACAAGGCATATACAGATAGAGCAACCACTAGAATTGCCCATATCAAAAGTCATTGAGTAAGAAGAGAAAAATCCAATCTTAGTTTAATCTCTTATGAGGAATGTGATATATAACATCTCCTCTATATTATACCAAACACGTAGAGATTGTTTGGTAAGCGAGATAAAGATAGAATATCTCATGAGTAAGTTTAGAATAAAATTTATTCTAGACTTAATTAATTGTGGAATATAACCTCATGACTATAATTTCAGGATAATTTAATCCACATACCCAACCACTCCTAAATATCTTAGCATTTCACAAACAAGTCAATGTCAAAGTAGTCTTTAAAGTCCACGCCCACTTGCTTCATTCGTTCATTTCAATCATTTATGTGGCGAAAGCTATTTGACCAGAATCATCTCCCATTGAACAATATATTATTATGGGGTGTGATATAGTGGTGGGATTGATTTATCATTAATTAATTTGGGTTTGAGTCTTAGGTATGGATAAAATCTTATAGGGAGTGTCACCCCCCAAATGGGCTCTGCAATACACGATTTGGATTTAGTCGAGAATTCAATGTGGGCTTTGAACACCGAGTGAAAAAAAAAATATTATTATTTTATAGGGAATTTTTTTTTAAATGTCAATATTTTAGTATTTAACAGGATCATTTAGCCACACTTTCAATATTTATTAAAAATGTCATTGTTTTAGTTTGTTATGTATCTGATTTATGTTTTTTTAATTTGATTTAATTGAAATAATACAATTATTTAATAAAAAAATTAGGAAGAAATTTAGGGGAGAGAATATTTTAAAAAAGGAATTTATCACTAAAAATTCTTATCAGTTACAAATTCAAAAATAAATGATAGAGCACCCATCCCCCTTCTTCATCAAATTCTCCACTATCGATTTTTAAATTTTCATTGATGATACTCAATCTCTGTTGAAGTGAATTCGATCAAATTCTAATTTTCTGTTTGGGAAAAAAAATTTGGAATACAAATCAGTTTAGAATACAACTTTTGTTTAAATCAAAAGTTAAAAATAAAAGTGAATAATGAATTTGATGAACAATTAAGAAGCAACTTTAGAATACAATTTTTGAAATACAAAATTCAGTTTAGAATACAATTTTTTTTTGTTCAAAAATTGAAAATGAAACCACATGAGTACAAATAATTGATATACAACATACAAAGTACATTTATTTTGAATACAAATATACTCCCTCATTTCATAAATTAAGAATGACCTGGTTTGACTTGGCACGAAGTTTAAGTAAATAAAGAAGACTTTTGAATCTTGTGGTCCTAAATTAAAGTTATGTCAAATGTACAAAATCGCCCTTAATCTTGTGGTCTTAAACATGCCACGTGGAAAACAAAAAATAAAATGTTACCAAAAAAGGAAAAATGTCATTCTTTTTGAAACTGACTAAAAATGAAAGGAAACCATTCTTTGTGAAACGAAGGGAGTAGTTGATAACTGAACTTGAACATAACATACAAAATGAATTATTTGAATGCATATGGATACAATATGCTTCAATAAATACAATGTTGCAGAAAAATACAACATACTTATTAGTATGAATACAAATTTAAGTAAGAATATATATCATTTAATTTGCTTATAATTTCATTCAAATAAATATAATTGACATATGAAATATACAACTGACAATACTAATATGAACACAAATTAAATAGTAGTGACGTTAATAAAAATACAGACACAAAAGAAAATTTACTAAATAAACGATTTTTAAATTGATACACAAAAATAAATAAAAGACCCAAAATATACTAATCAAAACTAAAAATGTTGATATTAACTTCATAAATACAAACCCAATAAAAAGTTATTTGATCAAATGATAATCTGATGTTTTGTATAATAAATACAAACCCAATTTTTTTTCATTTTGAAAAGTAAAAAAGAAAAAAGAAGGGATCCGGAAAGAGAGAAGCGGGAAAAAAAATGAATAGAGAGAGAAAATAGGGTTGAAGGGGAGTGAAAATAGGATGTATATTAGGAGGATAATTATAAACATAAAATTTGCTATATATGAGAGAGATAGAAATAAAATTGAAAAAATATGAGAGAGAAGCTGAAACATGGACTATAATTTGAGATAAATTAGGAACTAACTTAGGAGTTAGAATACACTTTATTTGTAAAATATTGACATTTTAAATAATTATTTTAAAGTGTAAATATTTTTGATAATTATGTTAGAAATTTTGACTAGTTAGCTAATTTATATTAGAGCAACTTTCACATATAGCAAACACAAAATTCATATTTGTATGTTATAGCAAAGTTTGCATAATTGCGCTCCATAGCAAACATATATATGTATATTTCGCTATACATATACAAAAGAAAGCAGTTGTATAATCTGCTTTGGTATACATATACAAAAAGATCAATTGTATAAAGTGAGAGAGGCGAGTGAGAGAGCGAGATTTGGGAGAGTGGTGAGTGAGATCTGGGAGAGAGGAGAGAAGGGAACAAAAATATATGTATATATAAAAAAATTTCTCGCTTTATACAAACACAAACGCATTTTATACAATTTGTGTTTTTTGTATAAAGTGAGAGAGGCGAGTGAGAGAGCGAGATTTGGGAGAGTGGTGAGTGAGATCTGGGAGAGAGGAGAGAAGGGAACAAAAATATATGTATATATAAAAAAATTTCTCGCTTTATACAAACACAAACGCACTTTATACACTTGCGTTTGTATAAAAAACGAGAGAGGCGAGGGAGAGAACGAGAGTGGCGAGCGAGATTCACCAGGAGAGAGGTGAAATAGCAACAGTTTGCTATGAGGTACAATTAAATCAAACTATATTTATAGCATTTAATTTGAATTAATAGTTTGCTATTATATACAATTTTCCCTTTATATTATTTGGACACCGAAAATTCAATGCGGGCTTCGACAACCCCTTTAAAGAATCACTCACCCCTAAAAAGTAAGAAGTAATTTCACTAAATTATCCTTAATCAAATAGTATCAACTTTAATATGGATTTTTGGTTATGTAAAAATTGTAATAAAATAAGAAGATAATCAGTAACAATATAAAATAAGAAATGTAGAGAGCAAGAGAGAGCTGCCTCATTGATAGCTGTCTCATTATAATTCTTGTCAAAAAATACATAGTTGGATAAAATCTCAACTAAGGGAAAAAAAATACATGTGTATTATACACCCCTAATTAAAACATCACTTCATTCTTGTAGATGTTGTCTTCCAATCTTACCTACCATCTTTCCAAAACAATTGATATTGGCAATACTTTCTTTGTTATCATAGCATATGTCTTTTAGACAGGGCCGTCTCAACAAGTTTGGGGGCCTAAAGACAAACATTATAAAGAGGCCATCCCTGTTTTTTTAGTTGATATAACTATAAATTGAATAATTATAATACAGTAGTGTAATCCTACAAATGAGGTCTGGAGAGGCAGGATATATGGACATTATGAAGTAAGAATGCAAATAATGTAAATTTTCAATGAAAATTATATAATATAAAGTTGGAATAATAAAACATGACTCAAAATTTTAAAAATATGATGATATTAAAATAGTGTAGCGATGAATTTGATAAGTTAATAAATAATATTAAATAGTGTTGATTAGTTTTAGTGCTTGAAATTTTAATAAGACACCAAAACAAATTTGATCTTTTTATAAACTACACAACAATAGATATCACATAATGTAGAATGTTTGAACGTTTGAGAGACTTAAGAATATTCAATAATGAAAGAATAAAAAATAGTGAAAGGAGAATAAAGAAAAGTATAAGAACACAATAATGTTGGTTCATGATAATCGTCAAAATATAAATGAGCTAGACAACAAAATAAATAGCCACATGCGAAACTAGAAAGGATACTACAATTAACTAGACACATAAAAATCTAGAAAAGACACTACAATCAACTAAACAATATTCACTTTCTCAATTATATTTTCTATACAAAAAAATATTTTCAAATTTATCAATACATGAATATTTTTTAACAATATATATACATATATATATATATATACACACACATCTTTGAGAGAAAATGGGGGCCCCTACAAAATTGGGGCCCCAAGCGATTGCTTTAGTGGCCTTATGGTCGAGACGACCCTACTTTTAGATATTAAGTCCATAAAGCTCAACCAAATACTTTCTTGACTTCTTTGTTCATGATCTTATTGTCATAGACATATGGCTCATTCGACTTCTTTATAGTAAAAATGATAACAAAAATTGTATGTCTGGTAGAGTAACATGCTATGACAGTATTCTTAGACACAGACAAATAACTTTCTTGAGATCAAATTACATATAAATCAGATAACAATTTTGCACTTTCATAACCAATAAACCTTAATAATATTAGTTAACATCAATAAATTTATATTAGTATTTGATTCATTCTTATGTCCCCACAGATAAAAGTGAGGCTAAATTTTCTTTTGCACATGTCACGACCCAAAACGATTCTTGAGTAGCACCTACACTTAGCCTCCAAGGTGGGCAAACCAACAAATTCAAACCCCAACTTATATTAATTATTCAACTTACGAAATACAACCGTAATGCGGAAGTTCAAATCATATAAAAGTGAGAAGTGAAAATCTACTAGAGTCTATTAAATATCATTTCCAAATTCTGAAAGTCATCAATCAAGGACATATAATTCTAAAATACCAAGTCTAAAAGTATCAAAGATACAAGAATAAATAAGTAAGATAGTTTGTGTCCGAAAACTAAGGATATTATGCCATGATAGAGAGAATTCAACACGGCTAGATTGAATAACTCGCCCTGGAACTTGATGTGCTGGAGACTGGCTAGAGCTGAGGGCGAGTTGAAGTCACTGGTACACTCGCTACACTCCAGAAAAGAAACAAGAAGAAAAATACAAGTAGGGGTCAGTACAGGACAACATGTATTAAGTAGATATCATCGGCCGACTCAAAATAGAAATCAGTATGCATAAAATAATAATATAAATCAACTATAACACTTAGCAGGTGACAAGCAACAAACTACATGAATAAGTGACAATAACACTGAAGCAAGTATGTAATCAATCCACAATATCAAGAACACACAAAAGGACTCATGCCTCTACACCACACTCTTTTGGGAAATGAGTTCTTTGAGATTGGGTACATTAAGTTATTTTTATATGTTTTTCTTTAATATTACCGTGTCGGAGTGTGACACCCGTTCCAATAACATTGTGTCGGTTTGTAGCACCCTATCCAAATATATATCATGCCGGTTCGTGGCACCCAATCCAAATATATTGTGTCGGTTCGTGGCACCTGATCCAAATATATCGTGCCGGTACGTGGCACCCTATTCAAATATATCGTGTCAACTCGTGGCATCCGATCCAATAACATAGTTAATTTCTTATTCTTTATCATCATTATCCACTTCATTAACAATGTTTTATCAAGTCTTCTTTATTCAAGGCATCACTTTAATAGAACAAGTTCAAGATTATGGATTTTGCGGACTTGGGATTACAGACCAATCACAACAACACATGAATTATCCAAACCACAACAACCAAGTACATGAAAAATTTCACAATATCACTCAATAACTATCAATCACTATCAATCACTATTAAGAGTCGCTCTATCACATAGAATAAACCATAACCTATCTTCACCGAAGAGACGAAGTCAAGCAAGCTAATTACCCAATGTTTTTCCTTTTTCAATGCCTCTGATTATTTCCAATCTATCAAGTATACATAATTCATAAATAAATGAGTCTATAACCACACATACTACTATATGTCTAGCCTGGTGTCACGCACCGAGCCTACACCCTGGGCGGGACTGGCACTCGAAAACCATTATTGGCCCCAAGCGAACCCTTGGCCTGACTTACTTAACTCAGCGGAAGACAATATTCATACTTATAAAGATCAATAACACTGAACTGAATTGAATACTAAAATAACTGAGAATATTGCTTAAAGGTTAAACATTCAACTTAGCCAAAAGTGGCAACCCACGTCTTAACAATAAGAAATGATAATGAAAAGACTCAAAGGACTAACATCTGACTGTCTATGAAGCCTCTAAAACAACTGAGATGGCTATTGGGACAACCCCACAACATCCTAATGAACTAACTAGAAAGCAATGAAAATAGATCCTTCGGAATACAAGGAGGCTCACCGACTGACTCTAAACTGCTCAATGGATCAACGGTGCGCTGGAATGTCGATCCTTGTTACCCGCGTCTGCATTATAAGACGATGCAGGCCAACTGGCATCACTACATTGAATGTACGAGTATGCGAGTTGGAATGCTAAAACAACATAGGCTTGAAAGGGAATCTGAAAGAAACACTTACCTTGACTTTTCTCAACTCATGAATACTTAACTAAACTCATTTCAATATAAAGCAGTTTAAAACAAGTGCAATATAAAGAAAAGTTGTTTAAAAACATGATGTCAACTCTGTGTATATACAAGGATACAACATAACTCTGAAATGTATATAAAAATACAATAAACTGATGTATATAACAATACAATAACTTCTATGGGAATTTCTTTAACCGACAACCATCACATAAGAGCTATAGTGATGATACAACGATCTACCTCACGCTGCCAGCGCATCCTATACCCTGCCAAAGGTATAGGACCTGAACTAGTTCATCTAAAAAATTTGACCCTTTTCTACCCATGGTGGCTATATGGTTTTATGGAGACGTAAGTTATCTGAACTCATGCTCAACCCCATTCGGTGCTCAATACTACTCCCAAAATATACTAGCTCTTATGTTTTTAAAACATACTTCTTCTGTAATTTGAGATTAGTGCTCAAAAACTTAGCTCAAAGGCTATCTTGGAAATCTCACTTTCCCTTCTTGCTTCATTTAGAAAGCTATTGCTCTTTTTTGAAAACTACCCCGAAGGCTTTTTGGAAATCTCAGTTTATGTTCTTATTTAAATGTAAAAATATTTTAAAATCTCTTTGGGAATACATAGTTCCCATAGACTTCTTTGAAGAAAAGAACTTCAACTTTACATCTTTACTGAACTCAAAACTTAAGTTTTAAAACAAAGTTAAAACATTTGTGAAAGACTTTTGAAAACTTTAAGAACTTATCTTAACTTGACTCTTGACTTCTCCTGACTTTGACCTTAACTGCTCTTGACTTGACTCTTAACTGATCCTTGAATTGAATTATGGATTCAAGGATTTAGATTTGTGACTGGAAAGATCTCATGATGTTTAGGAATGATTCTAAATAGTTAAACATGAGAAAATACCAAAAATCAATATTTGAAGGTGGGTCCGCGACACGGAGGCATAATTTAATTTTGGTTCCGAAAATGTCTTTTGAGGCAGAACACCTCATGTCAGCTCCGCGACGCGAAGCTAAAATGTTCAAATCTGGGCACTAGGTGCGGCACCCCTCTAATTTCGTCCGACAAAATTCCTTCTTCGTTTTCCAATCCCAATTCACCCAAAATCGATTCTTTTTCTCAAATTACTTTTAGATACAGATACCCATCAAATGTACCTAAGAACCTAACTCAAAACTACCCTATGATGCGATGTAACGAACTCAGAAACTTCATTACTCAGTCAATTCAAGAATAATATAAGAATTCAAGAATAGATATCCAGATCATCAATATTCAAATGCTTTTAGGACGAATACAAACTAAAATAAATATGCTTGGCACGTGGGAGAACGATCCTAACGTTATGAGGCCCTCACATACCTGGTAGAAGTAAACCCTTGGTGAAAACACCAACTTTCTTGATCGATCTTGATGAATTTCCCCTTTTTTCCTTCTTCTTTTCTCTTCTCCTTTCTCCTTAGCGCTAGCGTGAAATCCCAAATTCTAAAACTGACTAAATTCTTATTTGACCCATATTAAACTCCTAAAAACGGAATAAAATAATAGGTCAATGAAAGGACGGAAATACCCCTTAAAATTTCGGATTGGACATTTCCTTAATCCAACAGCCCAACTTCCAAAGGGGATAACTCACTTATACAAACTCGGAATCACGCAAATTTGGCGGCGTTGGAAAGATCATTCCAAGGGATTTCCAACCATATCTGGAATCACACCTAAATTATCCTGAGCTAGGAATTATGGTTGTTTGAAGTTGACCAAAAACTCACTATAAATTATTTTTAAAAAATCCCAGATTTCCTTATACTTTCCAAAAATAAACTATTTCCAGATTTTAGATTTCCTTCTAGTTCTTTCTAGTTGCGAGATGCTACAATATCTCCCCCTTGGGAACATTCGTCCTCGAATGAGATTACTCTTACTAGGCTTAGGGTGTAAAGTCAAATTCAAACACCCAACAAGCAAATGCAACAAATAACATGCTCGCTCATAATTTAAAGAGCACTAAGAAGAAAATTAGTACCTTGATATGCACTTCCTTCGGATTCAAAGAGATGTGGATATGTCTTCTTCATATCTTCCTTAGA
>NW_006239106.1:685704-686044 GCF_000226075.1 Solanum tuberosum
AGATGTGGATATATTTTCTTCATATCCTCTTCAGCTTCCCAAGTAGCTTCTTCAACAAATTGGTTCCTCCAAAGGACTTTGACTAATGCTACCTCCTTTGTTCTCAACTTGCAAACTTGGCGATCTAGAATCTGCACAGGAATCTCCTCATAAGATAAGGTATCCTTGATCCCAATATTTTCAGTTGGTATGATCAATGAAGGATCGCCCATGCACTTCTTCAACATGGAGACGTGACATACCCGATGAACCGTGGCTAACTCTTGTGGTAGCTCCAACTCATAAGCTACATTGCCAATCCTCTTGGCTATTCTATAAGGTCCAATATATCGGGGACTAA
>NW_006239106.1:686207-693372 GCF_000226075.1 Solanum tuberosum
GTCTGAATAGTGCGCTCTGCTTGCCCATCAGTCTGAGGATGAAAGGCAGTACTTAAGTTCACCTCTCATTGAGTTTGCTTACAACAATGATTTTGTCATTCTGTCGACAATCACCTAAATAGAATCATGCTGTCTGCGAGACCTTGGTAAAACTATGATGAAATCCATATTAATCATCTTCCACTTCCATTCTGGAAGTTCTATATTCTGCGCCAAACCACCGGGCCTTTGGTGCTTAACTTTCACTTGCTGGCAATTTGGACACATAGCAACAAACTCTGCAATGCCTTTCTTCATGCTATTCCACCAATAAACCTCTCTCAAGTCACGATACATCTTTGTGGTATCCGGATGAATGGAATATTTGGAGCTATGAGCTTCTTCCATAATGCTCTATTGGAGTCCATCCACCATAGGTACACACAATCTACCTTGATATCTCAATACACCATCTCCCCCTTGATCAAAAGATAATACTTTTTGCTTATGAACATTTACCTTCAATTCAAGCAAAATGGGATCTTGGTCTTGCTTTTTTTTTTACTTCTGACACTAATGATGACTCAGCCCCATTCATCACCACTATACCTCCTTCTGTGGAATCCAAAGTCTGACTCCCAGGCGTGCCAGTCTGTGCACATCTTTTGCTAACTCTCTTTTTCCTTCTTCAACATAGGCGATGCTACCCATAGACAACCTGCTTAACGCATCAGCAACCACATTAGCCTTACCTGGGTGGTAAAGAATACTCATGTCATAATCTTTGAGTAATTCTAACCACCTACTCTGTCTAAGATTAAGCTTTTTCTGGGTGAACACATACTGAAGGCTCTTATGATCAATGAATATATCAACATGAACACCATGCAAATAATGACGTCATATCTTCAAAGCGAATACTACAGCAGCCAATTCTAAGTCATGGGTTGAGTAGTTCTTCTCATGAACCTTCAACTGTCTGGAGGCATAAGCTATAACTTTGTCATTCTTCATTAAAACACAACCCAAGCCAACTCTAGATGCATCACAATACACCACAAAACCTTGAGTACCTTCCGGTAAAGTTAAAATTGGGGCAGTAGTCAACCTTTTCTTCAAATCTTGAAAGCTTTTCTCACAAGCTTCAGACCATTGAAACTTCACTGTTTTCTGAGTCAACTTCGTCAAAGGAGACGAAAGGGATGAAAAACCCTCTACAAACCTTCTATAATAGCCGGCCAAACCCAAGAAACTCCTAATATCAGTTGGAGATGTGGGTCTAGGCCAATTCCGCACTACCTCAATTTTCTGAGTATCAACTTTAATTCCCTCTCCAGACAGAATATGGCCTAAGAATGCCACAGACTCAAGCCAAAATTCACACTTAGAGAATTTAGCATATAACTCTTTATCTCTCAGAGTCTGAAGAACTATTCTGAGATGACTAGCATGATCTTCTTCATTCCTTGAATAGATTAGTGTTATGCCGTAATTTTACTATCATTAGAAAAATCACTTTTGAAGTGTTCTAAGTATAAGACAATTTGAGAAAAATACTTAGAAAAGAGTCACCACTTAATTTTTTAAACAAATTAAGAAAACTTAATTTAATTTTTTTTAATAGATTAAAACTTTAAAAATTTAGAGAGTGTGGGTAAGACTTTTAAGGCATTTGAAGCGTCTGCTAACACGCGGTTATCCTACGACTTAGACTAAATATTTGACTAACTTTTTTGGAAAAATGAAAACATTTGAATCTTTTTGACAAAGAGTACTTATTTAAAATATTTAAAATGATTTGGAAGTGAATAAAATTTTAGCAAAAGTGAATAAGTAAGAAAAAGATCTTTGAATCATTTTAAAGAATAAAACTATCCTGAAATAATTTAACCAATTGAAAATAACTATAATTTGACTAGAGATTTAATTGACTAAAGACAAGAATAAATAAAGTCAAATAAACCGACACAAAAGAAATTAGTTCATCTTTTGGGGGATTCAATTAAGTTATTTAATTAAAATGCTAGAGCTAATCAAAACAAATAATAAGTATTTATAATCAAATAATTAGGAAAGTAAGATAGAGGTTGAAGTTGGGCCATTCTTTTCCAAAAAAGGTTGGGCTGCTGGCCCATTTGATTTTGGGCTGGACCCATTGGCTGCTTTATGACAGTGTATACACAACGTATATCAGACGTGTATCTGCTGTATATTAGCCTATTTTTCCTGCACACTGAACTGTAGACCAAGTGTATACTACTCACTTCAGCCCCGTCAACCTGTGATTCAATTTTTAGCTTTGTATCCGCTGCATTTGACCTGTATATCGTTGTATACGGCTGTATACAACATGTATACAGCCCATTTTCAAACTGTCTAGGCACCTGAAATTTCGATCTCAGCCCTATTGTCTGCCTCCAACCTGTTTCGTTACTTTGGCTGACTTGATAGAGAAGGATGGAGCCTCTACAGCTCATTAGAAATGCAGAGGAAAGATATTTGAGTCCGATTTAGACTCCACACGAGTTGACATGATACAAAAATAAAGATAGGAGTTAGCACCCAAAATAAATATTACAATAATGCGTCTAAACTATTCCTCAATCAAAACAATGAAAATTCAAAGAGAAAGAATATGAAACAACAAGTATAGCAGTGGCTAAAATCATGTAAAAGTAGCAAAAATTAATTAAGCATAAGACAATATCCCAAGTAAATTTAACCACTACTCATAATAAACACTAATAGTCAACCAGATTGCTACTAATTCTACACATTCAGCTTCTAAGTAGTAACACAAGATAATCTGAGCAAGCTAAAGAAACAAAAAAAACTAACAAACTAAGAAATTAAAGCTTGAATACTACAAAGGATTAAGGGAGAGGGTTCACATGCTAACGATTTGGTTAATAAACAAACAACATAGGATTCAAACTGTGATTAAAACCATCAAACTTAACAAAACATACAGATTTATACTACAACAAGTCACCACCAGGTCCAAACACACACACACCGCAGGTTACGAGACAATCATCTGAGAAAGGAGACTAAACAAGAGATAGAGAGATTTTAGGGAGAAAAAGGGAGTTCGGCAGATTCACTACTATGAATTAATATGTAAGTAGAGTGAGGACAAAAAATAGAAAATCAATCAACAATTTCAAACTTTGCACGGGCGAAAACAGTGTGGGCAATGAGAGAAACAACAATAGCTTAATAAACTTGAAAGCTACAATCGATAAAGGCTACATCTTTATAGAACATGAAAGAGGGATTACCTCTTTTCTAGGGCAGCGAACTGAGACGACGAGCTTAACCACAAAGAACTTCCACCACTATGAGCCAATTTCGATGAGCTCTGTAAAAAATAAAACAACTTCGAATTCAAATAAGAGAGACTCAAACTCTCTTCTTTTTTTTTCTCTTTCCGGTTGTGCTTTTCTGTAATTTTTCTATCTCTCCTATCTCTCTAGGAACGATGGATATTTATAGGGGAAGAACTAGGACAGATTTAGGGGGTAAATTCGTTGAGCAAAAATTCAAAATCTTTTAAATTTCTTCCCTCTTTCCCCAGGCTAACAGTGAAAGGAGATGGGAGGTTCTGAAAAGGGAGAAAAAAGGGACGTGACTGGTGTGACGGGTCTGCATATTTACGCTAATTTCTCGCCGAATTTGCTGGGATTTTCTGGGTCGCGTTGCGTCGCTGGATTTTTGGGTTTCTCGTTATTCTCTTCTCGCGTGAAGAAGGAGATACACAGGGGCAGTGGGGTCGGGTATTTGGGGTTGCGGTTGTATTGTTATTGATGGGCTAAAATGTATGCTGAATTGGGTTTTTGGAATTATTGGTTGAATTGAGGGAATTTGGGCTTGGATTTGGCTGAAATGTTGGCCCAAAAGGTGGTCTCAAATTGAGTTAAGGTGAGGTTAAAATTGCCTAGAATCCTATTTAAGAGAATGGCCACATGAATTGTAATTATGGCCTATGGGAATTAAGAGGCTAGATAAATTGAATTTAATTTAGGGAATTTGACTAAAATATAAATAGGATGAGTTAATATTAATTAATTAACGAGCTTCTTAATTATAACGAAACAAATAATTAATTCAATTATAAAACTAATTAACTTAAAATATAAACCTAACTTATATATTAACTCATGGATTAAATTAAAATATTTAAGTAAGAAATAAAATCTTTTTGAGATGATTTTCAAATATTCATAAAATATACCACCTATATACTTAATTATGTAAAACATGTATATTATTCAAAAATTATAAAAAGGCGACAATAACTTGCAAATTATTTATTATTATTTTTTTAGAAGATTTCTAAAACTAATTATTTTAAATCGCTTGAAATTGAAGAAGCTCAATGATTAATTTATATTGTGGAGGGCCAAAATTGGGTGTCAACAATTAGTATGTCATCAATGAAGATGATAACAAACATATCTAAATAAGGTTTGAAGACTCGATTCATAAGATCCATGAACACTGCTGGTGCATTAGTCAAACCAAATGACATGACCAAAAACTCATAATGACTATCGGGTTCTAAAAGCTGTCTTTGGGATATCACATTCCCTTACTCTTAACTGATGATAGCCTGATCTGAGGTCAATTTTCAAGAAACAGGAAACACCCTGAAGCTGATAAAAAAGATCATCGATTCTCGGAAGATGATACTTATTCTTTATGGTAACCTTGTTCGACTGACGGTAATCTATACACATCCTAAGGGAACCATCTTTCTTTCTCACAAATAAGACCGGAGTGCCCCAAGGTGAGACACTTGGTCGAATAAAGCCCTTATCTAAAAGATTCTTTAACTGCTCTTTCAACTCTTTCAACTCTGCTGGTGCCATTATGTATGGCAGAATAGATATCAGACGAGTATCTGGAAGAGGATCTATACCAAAGTTTATCTCTCTCTCAGGAGGGACTCCGGAAAGATCATCTGGAAAGACTTCTGGAAATTCTTTTACTACTGAACTGACTAATTAGAAGATACCTCAACACTTGAGTCATTAACTCGGACTAAATGATAGACACACCCCTTAGAAACTAACTTTCTTGCCTCAAGGTACAAAATGAAACGACCCTTAGGCACTGTTAAACTGTTTTTCCACTCTAAGACTGGCTCATTTGGAAACTGAAACTTGACTACTCGAGTTCTACAATCAACTGAGGCATAACATGCATGAAGTCAGTCCATACCAAGAATGACATCAAAATCTACCATGTCTAACTCAATTAAATCAGCCATGGTACTCTTGTGATTGACGGAAACAAGTATATCACGATAGACTCTCTCTGCTAGAACAGACTCACCAATAGGCGTAGAGACACTGAATGGTTTACTAAGTTGCTCAGGAATAACATCAAAGTTCATAGCAACATATGAAGTTACAAAAGATAAACACCCCCTGGATCTAGCAAGTCATAAACAGTAAAGTCAAAGACTCGAATCATACCAGTGACAACATCTGGCGAATCCTCTTGCTCTTGGCGACTGTTGATAGCATACAAGCGATTTCTTCCTTCAGAAGTAGCCCATCTAGGTGCAGTTCTATCTAGTGGAGCAACTGAAGAAGACTTGGCTCTATTTCCCCATTACCATTTCCCTGCTTGTTCTTTGGACAATCTTGCATGAAATGCCTAGTCGGACCATACTTGAAACAACCAGTGGAGCCCTTACGACAAATACCTGAGTGGTTCCTATCACATTTGGAGCAGGCAGGAGGCTTACTACCCCCTTGCAACACACTACCTTGAGAATAGGCAGGCCTAACTCTGAAATTCTGACCATTGTACTCACCTTTGTTCCCAGGTGCAGGTGCACTGGCAGATGATAGAGCAGGTCCCTTCTATTTATGTTGGAAGGATGACCGGTTGGCATTACTCTTCTGCTGCCCGGACTCATTCCCTGTCTTAGCCCTTTTGTTCTTGAATTCCTCTCTATCCCTCAGCTTCTCTTCCTCTACTTGCTAAACATAGACCATCAACCTCGAAATGTCCATGTCTCTAATAAGCATTGCTGCCCGACCCTCTTTGCTTGATAGGCGGGATAGCCCAGCAACAAATAGACTCATCCTACTCCTCATGTCCGCAACCATTTCCGGAGCATAGCGAGACAGTTGGGTGAATTTAAACCCATACTCATGCACACATAGAGAATTATGCTTAAGTGTGAGGAACTCACGTACCTTAACCTCTTTCAGTTCTCGAGGAAAGAAACGCTCCAATAAAGCCTCTTCAAAGCATGCCCAACTCGCAGGTGGTATATCCTCAGCTCTACCCCATTTCCACTGATCAAACCAAGTCCTAGCAACATTTTTCATCTAATATGCAGCTAGCTCAACTCTCACAGTATCAGTAACATACATCACATCGAACACCTTTTTCAGTTCCTTACTGAAGTTCTCTGGATCCTCTGTTGTGCTCGAACCAGTGAAACTCGAGGGATTCATCCTCAAGAACTCACGAATTCTTGAAGTGTCAGCCTCTTTTTGTCAAGCTCCTCTCTGTTGCCCAACTTGGTTGGTCACAACTTGACTGAGCATCCTTATAGCCTCTCTGAACTCAGCATTAGTAACTTCTCCTTGCGGTTGCACTTCAGGTGCATTGGGTAACTCTTGTTCCTCAACGTTCCTCCAAGCTGGACGACCTCTGACTGCTCTTTGTGGAGGCATGATTATCTGAAACACGCGCAGGCACGAATTAGAGGGAAATTTTTTAGAGATAAACTCTAACGCACAAAATGAATGTGAAAGAAGTGAAGAAATTCCTAAATGTTGCAGCCTCATAATTATAGATGTGGCGCGCTTCACACCAATAACTAGGACTCTACAGACACGGCTTCATAGACTCTCTAGGACTCTTGAACTCTGTGCTCTGATACCAAGTTTGTCACACCCCGAGCCTACACTCTGGCGGGACTGGCACTCGAAGACCATTGTTGGCCCCAAGCAAACCCTTGGCCTAGCTTACTTAACTCAGCGGAAGACTATATTCATACTTATAATGATCAATAACACTTAACTGAATTGAATACTAAAATAACTGAGAATATTGCTTAAAGGTTAAACATTCAACTTGGCCAAAAGTGGCAACCCAAGTCTTAACAATAAGAAATGATAATGAAAAGACTCAAAGGACTAACATCTGACTGTCTATGAAG
>NW_006239106.1:693754-728370 GCF_000226075.1 Solanum tuberosum
TGTGGGAGTTTCTCTATCCGACAACCATCACATAAGAGCTATAGTGATGATACAACGATCTACCTCACAATGCCAGCGCATCCTATACATGGCCAAAGGTATAGACCCTGAACTACTACGTGGATACCACTAGTCTATTGTGAAAAGGGTTCATCTAAAAAGTATGGCACTTTTCTACCCGTGGTGACTACATGGTTTTATGGAAACGTGAGTTATCTGAATTCATGCTCGCCCCCAATTCAGTACTCAATACTACTCCCAAAATATACTAGCTCTTATGTTTTTAAAACATACTTCTTCTGTAATTTGAGATTAGTACTCAAAAACTTAGCTCAAAGGTTATCTTGGAAATCTCACTTTCCCTTTTTGCTTCATTTAGAAAGCTATTGCTCTTTTCTGAAAACTAGCCCGAAGGCTCTTTAGAAATATCAGTTTCCGTTCTTATTTAAATGTAAAAACATTTTAAAATCTTTTTGGGAATACATAGTCCCCATATACTTCTTTGAAGAAAAGAACTTCAACTTTACATCTTTACTGAACTCAAAACTTAAGTCTTTTAAACAAAGTTAAAACATTTGTGAAAGACTTTTTGAAAACTTTTAAGAACTTATCTTAACTTGACTCTTGACTTCTACCTGACTTTGACCTTAACTGCTCTTGATTTGACTCTTAACTGATCCTTGAATTGAATTATGGATTCAAGGATTTAGATTTGTGACTGGAAAGATCTCATGATGTTTAAGAATGATTCTAGATAGTTAAACATGATAAAAGACCGAAAATCAATATTTGAAGGTGGGTCCGCGATGCGGAGGCATAATTTAATTTTGGTTCTGAAAACGTCTTTTGAGGCAGAACACCTCGTGTCAGCTCCGCGACGCGAGGCTGAAATGTTCAAATCTGGGCACTAGGCGCGCGACCGTTCTCTAATTACGTCCGACGAAATTCCTTCTTCGTTTTCCGATCCCAATTCACCCCAAATTGGTTCTTTTTCTCAAATTAGTTTTAGATATAGATACCCAACAAATGTACCTAAGAACCTAACTCAAAACGACCCTATGATGCGACGTAACAAACTCAGAAACTTCCCGACTCAGTCAATTCAAGAACAATACATGAATTCCAGAATAGATATCCAGATCATCAATATTCAAATGCTTTAAGGATGAATCCAAACTGAAATAAACATGATTGGCACGTGGGAGAACGATCACAATGTTATGAGGGACTCACATACCTGGTAGAAGTAAACCCTTGGCGAAAACACCAACTTTCTTTATCGATCTTGATGAATTTACCCTTTTTACCTTCTTCTTTTCTCTTCTCCTTTCTCCTTAGCGTGAAATCCCCAATTCTAAAACTGACTAAAATTTGATTTGACCCCTATTAAACTCCTAAAAACGGATTAAAATAATAGGGCAATGAAAGTACTAAAATACCAATTCCGGATTGGACATTTCCTTAATCCAACAGACCAACTTCCAAAGGGGATAACTCACTTATACAAACTCAGAATCGCGCAAACTTGGTGGCTTTGGAAAGATCATTCCAGGGGCTTTCCAACCATATCTGGAATCACACCTAACTCATCTTGAGCTAGGAATTATGGCTGTTTGAAGTTGACCAAAAACTCACTATCACTTGAATTTTTTTCCAGATTTCCTTATACTTTCCAAAAATAACTATTTCCAGATTTTAGACTTCCTTCTAGTTTTTTCTAGTTGCGAGATGTTACACCTAGACCCAATTACTCACCCAAATCTATAATTAATTCCTAAAGTTCAAGTCTAAGGGCAAGTCTCAATACCTCAAATTATCATAACTTTAATGGAATTTATATAATATAATACACCTAACACATTTAATTACCTATCTCAATATATCAAAACTTAAACCATTATATAATAACTAAAGAAATAATGACCAACGCCTTATATTGCAGAATGGTCGTGGCATTACTAATAAGCTGAAGGCTTGATATATCTCTATTCAAGACTTCTCAATTGATAATAATTAACCCATCATTACAATATCCTTAACTACAAAATTTGTTCTCCAATTATTAAGAATATAATCCATGTTCAGCAATATTATAATTGAAAGAAGCAATAGCTTCTAAAGAGCAAATAATATTCATTATTCCACCAGTAACCATGCAACCTTCAAATAGTATTATTATTATTATCCTTACAATTATCACGTCATATAATTACATAACGATTTAACTCACCAAACTCAATAAACCTATGATGCGCAGGAACCAATTTTCCAATTTCAACCCTTTTTCAACTAAAATATTAATTTTATAGTAATTGTTATTCATCAACTAAGCAACAAATATACGTAAACAAGATTTACTCGTGAATGGTGAAACTAAGCAAATACCCCATAAAATGAAAATAATTACAAACATATACCCCTTTACACTCATACTCCACTAAATAATTACACTATATACTCTCAACTAATTTCACTTAACTGATACTAAATCAGTATCATATATTATATTGGTATCATTAATCCTGATAATTTCGCTTAATTGATACTAAATCACTCAGTATATGTATATATATATATATATATATATATATATATATATATAGTATCATTGACTAATGAGCAAGATCTGAACAAGAAATCTTAATGATACCACAATAACTTACATATACTCTTATAGTATCGTTGACTAATGAGTAATTTCTGAACAAGAAACCTTAATGATACCAATACAGTATATATATACTGATTTTGTATCAGTTAATCGAAATTGTCAGTCTTAATGAAATGGGGGTATGAGTTGTAATTTTTTTTTTTTGAGAGAATAAGTATTTCTTGAATTACTTTGGATTGGAATATGAACATGTAATTATTTTGAGTTTTATGGCTCATTTATGTAGTATATTATGAACTTGGCCCATTAACCACCAACTAAATAAAATATTTAATATTACCCATCAATTAAATAACAATAGTTAACAAATGGTCCAAAATATCCATTTAAAATCTACGAAAAGAGTCATTCAATAAAGAGAAGGGTCTAGTGTTCGAAATGACCTAACAGGTCGTTACAACACATTAATAGAAAACATTTTCTTATGAATAGTAATAGCATATAAATGCACCAATTACATTTAGACGTGGCATTTCCTTATCATTTTTATGTCATCGAAATTGATCCTCTTTTTTTATGTGAAACGATATTACATCAATTGGATAATCAATTTGGGATCCCTTTAAACCTTTTAAATCCTTCAATAATTTCTCATATAAACTTTGTTGTCTAGCTAGTCATAATGACAACTCAGTATACACATTTTTTCATGTATTGCCGGACTAAGACGGAAGCTTATTGCATCCATCATATGAGAATATATATCTTTCATATACTAATGCATAATTTTGTAAAAAAAATCATATCAAAAAGCATATACCGTACTTTATATCTTATAATAAGTGACGGCAAGACTCAAATCCTGAACCTTTGCTTGCTCTACTATGATTATGACTCATTTATAGCAAACTATACAATTGCTTCTTGCATAGCTTCAAGAGCCTCTATAAAGTGCGGTAATTTCTCTTTGTTGAGATTACGATTGTTATTTTTCTCCGTGCCAAGCATACCTTTAGTTAAACCTTAATGATGTCCCTCGATTTCTTATTTAAGAAAATTGACGGACGTCTCTTGATTTTAACCAGGGCAGTCCATCAATTTTATTAAATAGACCCATCATTTTCCAACATAGTTGAGTTTGTCAATTTTGGATCGGTTTTAAGCAGAAATACGAAGCCGAAAATCGATTGTGGCACTCAATTTTTAACCTTTTTTTTTTGTAATGTTTTCCCTTTTTTTTAATTAATACCTTTTGACCTGCTTTTAACTAATCAATTAATTATTGTTGACTAGCTTTATTAATTTCTAAAAAAAACTTGACTACTTTTTTATCTTTTATGTATTTGCTCAAGCTCATTAAGTTAAAATTTAACATAGCATTAAGCTTCTTCCTCCAAAAGTCATCTTTGCAAATTTTATGATTTGCGCCATATTGTCATAATTATTACATTTTTTCTTTCAGTCGATTTGTTTATATAAATTGAAAAGATGAATAATTCAAATCGAAATCTAAACTTGATCATGTTGGCCAGTGTCACATTTAGAATTTTTAAATTTGAATCCGCCTCTACCCCACTTAGGTTATTTTTCTATATAAAAGAAAAAGAAAGTATCTTAATATTAGTAGTAATGAATAATGATAATGAGAAGAGCATATAAAAATCATTTTTCGACTAAAGATTAATCTTATATAATATTTTTATAAAATATACCGATTTAATACATGTATTAGCTTAATAGGGGTTGTTCGTGACAACAACAACGATGTAAATCGCATGATCCATATGGAAACTTTCGTCCTTTGCACTCAAATTTGCAATCTTCATCTGTAAAATCAGGCGTGCATGCCTTAAAGCAAAATGCCTTACCAGGGTCATTTGTTGCACCTAGCATTTAAAAATACTAATTAATAACTAATTAAAAGAAAAGAAAAGATAAATTAACATGAAAAAATATAAATATAAGTATGTTATGTGATTTACCAAGTGGATTTGATGCAGTTGAAAATGGAACAATTAAGAGAAGGAAAACAATTAAAAACTTGGGAAACTCCATTTGAGGAATATTCTTCCTTGATTGATATATGCTTTTAGAGTTTAGAGCTTAGTATCAGAATAAAAAAAACATTAGTTATTTATAAAGGGATGAAATAAGTAGATATAAATAGTCTTTTAATACCAGCCTTATCACTAATAACTTTTTCCTCAAATTCATTTTATTTGACCTATATATTAAATGTAATTTTCTCTTTTTGACTTGTTAATTTTAACAAATTAAGAGAAATTTATTGTTTTTTTCAAGACCATACTTATCATTAAATTACTACATAAAATACTCATGATCAAATTTAAATTGTTAAATCATAAATAATAAGGTTAATTTATTAAAGTAAAATCTCTAATAAATAATAATTTAAGGGGAGTGCTAACATAATTGAACATGGATCAAGTTATGTAAAACAAATAGAGTATATATATATATATATATATATATATATATATAGGAGAACCCTCAACCCAGTGATGTGGCGCCACCAGAAGCAAGGATTCTCTTTTTATTTATTTATTTTCAAAACTGCCCTTCCCCTAAGCGGCCTTCAACAACCGCTTCTCCCATTCATTGTTTTACCACTCTTGCCGTACTTCATAAACGTTGTGCTTGTTTACAATAATCGACTTGCCTATGTGGCGCCTTCACAGATCATGATTCTTATTTAACCCTTCTTAAAAGTCACAACTCTTTAGAAAAGTCACAACTCTTCATAAAAGTCATAACATTTCACAAAAGTCGCAACTTTTCACAAAAGTCACAACTTTTTACAAAAGTCACAACTCTTCATTTTTCATTCACACTTTTTAAAATCCAACATTTAATTCCAAGGCACCAAAAGAAGAAAGAATAAACAAAGAAAATTGATTTCAATTGCAATGCGACATTACTACTCTTGCACCGCTAAATCTATAACTCATAACGCTGCTGGAATGGTTGAATTCATTATATTTGGTTCTTTAGTAAACAAAACTTCTAATTCTGCCACTATTATTTGTAAGTTTTTTTCCGCTATAAGGGAGTCGAATTCAAAGACATTTTTAAGCTTTTTATGAAGTGTGTTTCATTCCTCAAAGTTTTCTTCCTCCTATTTCATGAAGCTTAATCTTTACTGTAAGTCATAGTGATTCATGTAACTATTGCAATTTCTTTTTGCTATTTTTGGTGAATTTTTTTAACTCTGTTAAAAATTTCAACAAGGATGATTGAAAATTGATCTTCTCTTTTGTCCCTTTCTACATGTTTCTTCGTATAAATAAAGAAAATTGATTCTAATTGCAATGCGACATTACTACTCTTGCACCTCTCAATCCACAACTCATAACGCTGCTAGAATGGTGGAATTCATCACATTTGGTTCTTTAGTAAATAAAACTTCTATTTCTGCCACTATTATTTATAGGTTATTTTCCGCTATATGAGAGTCGAATTCAAATACATTAATTAAGCTTCTTATGAAGTGTGTTTCATTCCTTAAATTTTTCTTCCTCATATTTCATGAATCTTAATATTTTACTGTAAGTCATATTAATTCATGTAACTATTGCAATTTCTTTTTGCTATTTTTGTGACTTTTTTTTTAACTCTGTTAAGAATTCCAGTAAGGATGATTGAAAATTGATCTTCTCTTTTGTCCCTTTCTACAAGTTTCTTCTTATAATTTTTGGAAAAATTCAATAATACGAAAACAATGGTGAAGTTTGTTAAAAGAACCAAACAGATTGCTCTCTTAGTTGCCACAGTTAGTATATTATTTTGATTGTTTTATCTTAGGAAACATTTTGTATGCCATTGTACTCTTCCTAGAATATTATTAGTATAGAGACAATTAGTCCACTTCTTTTATTACAAGTTGACTAATTTGTCATGTTTCTTCCTCTCTTCTTTTTGGGCATAATAAGAGATCAAATTTTCTTGAAACTAACAGATGCCCAAAATACACTATGACAAAAACATTTTTTATCGGCAATAAATATGCACATTAACGAAGAGTGCTAGAGCCCTTACCGACATTAATCAATTGTCATTAGATTCAATGTCGCTATAGAATTTAAGGACATTTACAGAGAGTACTAATTGCCTCTGAAAATATATATTTAGCGGCATTAAGCTATTAATTGTCGGTAAAGATCATTTTTGTTGTAGTGATAACTCTTTATTTTGGCTACTTTCAATTAATTTTGTGAACTGTAAACTTGGATACAGCCCGACAGACTATCTTTTTGAAAAATATGTTAAGCAACATGTTTTTTTCTTCTTGATTGTTAGAAAAGTAAGTTCGTCTTTATTATTATTTGTGGATATTTGTGAGTTCAAGTGCTCACAAAATTGTGTTGTGAGATTTTAATATGTTATGTATCAACATTTTGGTTTAGAATATCCAGTTGTGAACAGTTCGATTGAGATGACACCTACTGATTGGTTGATCATTGCATTAATTATATGTATTTGCATACTATAATCATAACAATAACTATGGTTCAATTCCAAATAAGTTGGGGCAGGTGATATGCAACTTAAGCAATAGTAATGACTACTCTGAGACAATGAGGAAAAACCTTTATGATACTAACGATTAGGGTCATTTTTAACATATACATGATACGACATACTATAATAAAAAAGAGACTGATGAAGGTTCATAAGAAAGGAGCCGAAGGTCCTCCATTTGAATTTAGTTAATTATGTTCTTGTATGGAAGTGATGTTCCACTTTACTTGGGAGTGTTGTTGTCCGGGCCTTTTTTGTCTCTACTTTAACGTCTGATGTTGTTTTTTATAACTTCTTGGAATTTAGAAAATTTTGTTACTTTTGACCAACTATTTCCATGGAGATTTTCTTAGACTTCTTTCTTATACTTCAATCTCTGTATGACTCATAATTTTTGTATAACAAAAGTGAAAATTAAAAAAATATAGCACTTTAAGATTTCGGAGGAATGCTTTGCCTTAAGATAAAATGTTATTGATAATGTAGTGTATGTATCAAAATTACAAATATTACCGAATGATCATGTGTAAGCTTAATAAAATAGTTCAATCACGTGCGAAGCACGGGTAATTTACCTTATATATATATATATATATATATATATTTGTTATTTATTACTATAGACGGTGACAACTAAAAAGTATATTTATAAGCAATAATTTATTAAATATACTTACCCAAATAATTAAGCTCAATAATTAATCCTTTTATTAAATGTCCAAATTTATTGGGCTAGTCCACTGACTGGGTTACAAAGAATGAACTCACTACGCTGCTCATTCCAAAATGTTTTAACTTTGTGCTGACTACTCTGTTGACTGGCCATCCACGAGGGTAAATTAATAAGGGAAAATTTTCAAAATGTCAATATTTTAGCATTTAAAAGGATTCTTTAGCCACACTTTTAATATTTATTAAAAATGTCAAAATTTTAGTTTGTTAAATATCTGATTTAAGTTTTTTATTTATTTTTATTAAAAGAAACAATTGTCTAAAAACAGAGGTAGGAGAAATTTAGGGGAGAGAATATTTTTAAAAAGGAATTTATCCTTTATAGGGAATTTACCGTTCTACAATAACTTAATTATGTATATGTCATTGGTCGTTCCAAACTCGGCCAAACCTTAAACAAATACTAGTGCTACTTAGGATGAAAGATATTAAAAGGATTTCAAATAAGGTAATTTTTAAATTTAAACTAACAAAGTTACCATAATTACTAATCATAATTTTGGTATAACTTTAAGTAGGCCTAGTTTTTTTTCCACTACTCTTACGCTCTTTTCATCTTTTACTTTTGGGATTAAATTTTGCAAAATTCCTTTTCTATTATACGTGTTTGGTTCCACAATCGACATGGCTTCTCTCTCCCTTATTCCTCAAATTCCCAATATTATTTTTTAACACTCCATTAAAAATACTCAATTCATGTCGAATTGAAGTCAATTGATTTAAGATTTTTGCTAGCAGTGAAGAAGATTTTAGAATGAATACAAAATTATAAAAAAAGAAATACAAAATTTGTTGGCATAAAAAGGGAGATTGAAATACAAAGTGAGCACAAAAAATCTAAAACTTGTTAGCATACATTTAGAATTAATACAAAAATAAAAAAGAAATACAAAACTGGTTGGCATACAAAGTGAGATTGAAATACAAAATGGTATTAGAAATACAAAGTGAGCACAAAAAATCTAAAAACTTGTTAGCATACATTTAGAATTAATACAAAAATAAAAAAGAAATACAAAACTTGTTGGCATACAAAGTGAGATTGAAATACAAAATGATATTGAAATACAACTGAGCACAAAAAATCTAAAAACTTGTTGGCATACATTTAGAATTAATACAAAATAAAAAAGAAATACAAAACTTGTTGGCATACAAAGTGAGATTGAAATACAAAATGGTATTGAAATACAAAGTGAGCACAAAAAATACAAAACTTATTGGCATATAATTAGAATGAATACAAAATTTAAAAAAATACAAAATTGTATGAAGCCTAATTTAGAATAGCATACAAAATTATGTAAAACTATTTATCTATTGTCCTATAATATAATACAAAATTAAACATATACATAGTTTGAAATGAATACCACCTACAAAATAAACAAGTTACACCTAAAAACCTCAAATTTTAGTGAGTTACCACATGAATTTTGTAATGAATACAAAATGCAACAGACAATAAAAACAGTAAAGAATACAATTTGATACTTTAGATACAAAATGCAACATGCCATAAAGTTATTTTTCATCACTTTGATCTTCAACAATTTCATCAACTTCCCAAATATGGACATTTGAAAATGACACTTCTTTCAGATCCAATTCAATACTTTTGAACGATTTATCCTAATATTGTCAAAAATGACACTTTTGCACCTGGTAATTCTTCCAGATCTAGATCTAACATACAAAACATACAAAATACTTTTGTATCTCAATACTTCGACAAAAGTTGAAAATCTTTTGAATGATTTCTAAGATTTCTTAGAAAAATGGAGGATTTTGATTTTTAAAAAAGCAAGGTTTAAGTTACTTGAGGATATAGAATAATGAAAGAAATCTTGAGAGAGAGAAAGAGAAAGGATAGAATTTGGGTAAAAAATTTAGAGAGTAAAAAGTGGGTAATGGAGTCTTTTATTTGTTAAATTATTGACATTTTTAATAATTATTTTAAAGTGTAGATGTTTTTAATAATTATGTTAGTAATTTTGACTAGTTAGCTAATTTTCCCAATTAAGGGATAATTTCTAGTGGAACTCAAGAAACGAAAAGTAGAATTTGTAACGCCTCAACTCCTAAGCAAAGATTTAAACCATCATTCGATTCATATAAGTCTGAACACGGTGATTTCTAAGTTGTAAATGTATGTCAAGTCCCTTAATTAGTGTACTCAGGGGCGGACCCACATGGGGTCCGCCGGGTGCTAGAGCTCCTATTAACCTCGTCTCGGAATATATATATAACTATGTAGAAATTTAGAGGTATTTGTATAAAATTAACATAGAACACCCAATGAACAAATTATTTGACTGGTCCATTGGCTCTTGGGTGGGTGCTTAAGGCTCTTTTCGTGTTGTTGAGCTTGAGTTAGAATCTCGTTGTTAACATTTTTTAATGTATTTTTGACTCCGACTTTCAGATCATCCACAACCCTAAAATCCTAGATCTACCACTGAGTGTACTAAGTATATCGGATGTAGTTTAAAGTCGTAAGGTACCTCAAAAACTAAGCCAAGTTCAAAGCATTTCTATCGGCTAAGTTTTCACGTGAGTTTATATAAGGGTCGAATTCAAACTACCATATCTCTTAGAATATGATGAGTTGGGTGGCACATAGCCTATCAAATTAAAGAACTATGAGTCTTCTTCCCAACACCGTCAAGTTTACATTAATTTGAGTTTTGAGTATAAAGGTATGATTGTTTTACGAGAGACGCTCTAACCTGGAAAATACTCTGCGATACGGAGAGAAAACAAACTTCATTGTCCCCTCGAATTAAATTCCGTCCTCCAGCTCTTGTTATTTTTTAAGGGTATTTTTGTCCTAAAAACCTTTAGGGAGTCATCTAAATGGCCCTAAACATGTAGAAAATTAGTTTTTTCATAATCAAAACTCTCTCATCCACTCCTAAATTTACGCTCAAGAACATCAAGGCTAGGGTTCATCTTTCAAGATTCTCCATCAAGCTTCGGAATTATTTCCATCCTCATGTCCAATATTTTTCTCAAACTTCATGAACTTAATTTTATAATTAGGGTTATAAAACTCACTAGCGAATTCATCACATTTATGACCAAAATGCATGAATTCATGGATTAGTTATTTATGATTATAGATTCTTGATTATTGTATTTTTCTTATACTTGGTAAGATTTTTCATTGTTATGATTTCATGAAGCTTATATTTCAACACATGATTTTAAAGTCTTTATGTTATTTTGAAAACTATTTTTGAATATCTACGAGCTATACAAGTTCTAGGAGACTTTCTCATGATTTAAGCTATAAGCATGATTTTGAAAGATATATTTTAGAAAGTTTGAGCTCAGTCTCATCCTTTACTCAGAAAGACAGTTTATCAAATTATGAGCATATCATATAAGTATTATTTTGTGAGGATTATTTAGTACCGAGAGGACGCAAGTTTAGAAAATTCAAGCCTAATAACTATGTGCCACCGTAGAAATTGAATATGCTGCTTTGACGGTCAACTCATGTAACCCTTTGAAGCTTAGTTAGTGGATCCACATTAGATAGACAGGTTTTATACTCTGGCAAAGTATAGGGAAGCCCACCCAACTAGTATCGTTGTACATCATTAGCTCACATGGTGTTTGTCGGTTGTAAGAAACTCCCCAATAAAGCTACTATTAATATTATGCACTTGTATTATCATTAAGATCTTATAAAATATGACATTCATACACTAGTTTTGAGATACCTTTCATTTATACTATGTTACTTTACGGTTGTGTCTGGTTTCATCTTACATATTTAGTACATTCCACGTACTGATCGCATATTTTTCTCTGACTGCATCATTTTATGATGTAGATTCAGGCATTCACTCTCAACCTCGTGGCTAGATAGGTTACAACATTCCGGTTAGCTGTTGGAGTCCTCCTCATTCGGGAACTTTATGGAGTATCTATTAGTTAGACATTTCATTAGAGATAATATTTATTTTAAGGTAGCTAGGGGCCATATCCCGGTAAACACTTTTCTGCATTCCAAGTAGTAGAGGCTTATATTCAGACATTAGTTGTTCAGTTATCATGGATTTGTTGATATCCTTATTAAGACTTATTAGGCATATGTTTCAGATTCCGCATTAGTTTCATATGATATGCTTTGATATGTTATGCTAAGGGTTAGCTTGGGGCCATTCATGGTTTCGAGTGTCGTGTCTCGACTGAGGTGTAGATCCAGATCGTGATAAACATGGTATCAAAGCACTAGGTTCAAGTGTCCTAAAATGTCTGAAAAGGTGCATCTAATAGAGTTTTTTATGGAAGCGTTCCACATTTATAAAGGGGAGGCTACAAGATGTTAGGAAATATTTCATTTCTTTTATGCTCTCAATCGTGTAATAGAGTTTAACTCTATTCACCTTTTCTATTTCATTCTTATACGTATTTCAGATCATGCCTTCACGAAGAGCTATCGATTGTGTAACGCAAGCTAGAATGAAAATCCTCAAGAGTCACAAGGGTCAGTTGGACCAAGGGGTCCTGACGCTCTTCTTGTTCAGCCCCCTCATCCCAACGTCACTAATGCTGAGTTTTGCAATGCCATACATATGTTGGCTCAGGTTATGATAGCTCAGGTTGACCGTCAAGGAGTAGCCCCTGCAGGCCGGCAGAGCATTCCAGACACTACAAGAAGGACAGAAGGAAAGAACGTGGGTTTTTTTATCTGGTAAGTTCGAGCGCTACTTCATGTGTGAAATAAAATGCTTGCAATGGAACCTACTTTTAGATTCTTTTGTTTTTTTAATCGATCCCTCAACCTCAAAATGAAAAACAAATCATGGGTTCCTTCAGTTGCTATTTGATTTATTTTAAGAATTATATAAGTAATATATCGAGTTTTGTCGGATGACCACGAGTTTTGGTGACCCATTTTTATACTTAAATTCACCCTTGCCTATCATTTCTACATCCACTAAACTATCAATAATTATTACATTAGTCAACTTATATTACAAATCGCTTCATTGACATTGTTATTCATCATCTCCAGTAGCTATCAATATCATTCATCACCAAAAAACAACTACGATTAATCAGTATTGTACTACACCATAAGATACCACCCACAACTATCATAATCAATCAAGACCATCTCAAATCGACACACAATCACAATCGTTAGTCATCAATACCACCAATTGCAATATAAAAATATTAAATTACTTTATTGATATAATGTTAGATCAATTTAGTATTTTCTTTAACTTTTATATTTATTAGTTTTTAAACAAAAACATGTTTTTTACATTTATATATTGAGAAACAAACCATCTTAACTATTTAGTATTCACATCTTGATGCAACATCATAATACGAAGATGTGTATTTAGATCCAAACATCTAAATTTTAATACAACAATATTTAGATATATATACAAATCACACCTCTAAATCTTAATGCACATCCTAATATTCAGATATCATTCAGATTCAAATATCTTAATCTTAATGGAAATAAATGAGGCCTTAGACTCTTTGTTTGTTTACTCAAGAAAAAGTATTAAGGGTTGATATTTGATATGGTAATTGAATTATTATTTTTTATTTGATTTGATTTTTGTATTACAAAGAGTGAAGACATAAAGTGACACCTAAAGTTGTCTCAAATTTTCAAAAAGACACTTTAACTATACGGGTGTCCTATTACCCCACAAAAGTATTGAATATCGTTGTAAAAGGGTCATTTTGACCCATTTTCTCAACTGGTTTGTGAACACGCACAATACGCGCGTGAATGTTTATTTTTTCTGATAAAACCCAATTAAAAAGTGCCATATTTCACTGGTTTTCTTTATTAATTATTTAAGTGCTTTAAATCATCTTCTTCCCCAAAACATTACGTTTCAAACTCAACATTACCATTTTCAAGCTCTTCTTTATAATATCTCCATTAACAACTTCCTTAAAGTCTCAATTGAGCAATCAATTCTCAAATTCCCTCTATTTTGAAATCCTAATTTGACTGAAAAACTCAAACCCAACAAAAATTGTTCACACCCAAGTGAGAAAATACTAAAACAAATTCAACCCAAAAACAGAGAAAGGCAAAAATCAAAGCAAAACCCAATTACAATACCAAGAAAGAGAAACAAAAAGAGAAAGATAATTATAAGACGATTTATCGATCTTCAACAAAATTGTACTTCGAAATAACTATGTCCCAATTCAATTCTTGAGTAGAGCAATAATGGTGAGTTGAGGTCCAAGCTTCTCCTCAGCAACTTTCTCAGCCTTAACTCTAAGTTTTGCCTACTGCTTTCTCCTCTCGTATGCTACCTGCGCTCTCTCCTTCCTCTTGTTCTCGAGTTCCTTGATAGAGAGACAAGAAAATGTGAAGAATTTGGAAAGCTGAGAAATAACAAAGAAAAAAAGACTTTTCTACTTTAGTAAATAATCGGGTCGGGCTAAATGGGTTGAAAAGAGTGATCATCACGCGCGACAACCCAGATGAGGGAATGAGCCAAAATGGCCCATTTACAAAGATATCAAAAAGTTCTGTGGGGTGATAGGACACTTTCAAAGTTAAGGTGTCTTTATGAAAATATGAGACAACTTCAGTTGTGCCTTTATGTCTTTTCTCTATTACAAATAATAATTGTAACACCCCCCCCCCTCCCCCTAGAAATTTTTTGAGCTAATACTTAAACCATTCTTCGTTGTGAGTAAGATTTTTACCAAGGAATTTTATTTTTTATAAGTGTTAAAGTCACTAGATGTAGCACCTTGAGTTCCAAAAAGAACTAAAGATAATTCATTCAAGTAATTTCTAAGTTCTTTCAAGTTTTGGGTCAACTTCAAACGATCATAACTTTTAGCAAAGGATGAGTTAGGAGACCCATAAGATATCAAATGAAAGATCTTTGATTCCTGTTTCTAACGCCACCGAGTTTGCTAAATTTTGAGTTTGGATGAGGGAGATATGCCCATTTGAGTTCAGTCTGTCCAGTTAAAGAAATTTGCCTGAATTAGTGAGGGGTATTTTGGTCTTTTTTTTACCCCATCAGCTTTAAATGTTTCTGGTAATATTTTAAGGGTCTAAATTGACTTAGATCAGTTTTCATAATTCAAAATCACGCTTATGGTTTTGAGAGGAGTTCAAGAGGAGGAAACTAGGAGGAGTTCAAGTGTTCGCCAAGTTTTCTTCCAAATCGAGGTTTTTGTTTCGCCAAATTAAGGTATGTAAGTTCTCAGAGTGTTGGGTTCGTTCACTCACACGCCAATCATGTGATTTTTATCCGTAATTTCATTCTTGAGGTTGAATGATCTGAGTTTTGAAGGGTTCTTGAGGTTTTATCTTCATTCCTTGTTAATGAAGTCTTGTTGAGTTCTTGAGGTGAGGGTTTTCGAATAAGATGATTTAATTGATAGTTCCTTTTGTGGGTTTCGCTAATATTGTTTCGAGTATTAAAAATTTGTGAATTTTGATCTTAGAACCGAAGTGGGTAGGAGTGTGATGTAATTCAGTTGTTTTGATGATCCTCACAAATGTAGGGACCCAGTCCCCAGCAGAGTATTCTCATCCAGGTACAAAATGGTATACAACTGGAAAGTTGTCATGTCAGTAAGTTGGTGAAGCTGTCAGCGTGCTTCACCAATAGAAATGGACGAGGTTTTTTGTCCATTGGTCAATTAATTTTTCTTGATTGATATAATCTAAGTAACAAACAACTTGAAGATTCATTTCATTCAAAGAGAGAGAAACCAAGCTTCAATTACAAATATACAGCAAGGGACCTAATCAACATAAAAAGTGCTTTCTGTGTAGGCTATTGTTATTGAATGCTTGTATTATGCTAAATTTGTAGGATTTGTTTCACTCTTATAAGAAACGTTTCAAATCTTTGTTTGAGTCGTGTAAGAGCATTGTTAAATTTAACCTAGTGTTTTACTGTTAAAGTCTTAGAGATAGTTAATATAGTGGGCAATGAATACATTGCTTTGGCTCAGTAAGTAATAGGTGTATTACTTAGTGTGAGATTAAGAGTTTAGTCTCATTGTTGTAGTTGAAATCTGTATTCACTTTTGCTTGGAGATTAGTGAAAACATTTGAAAATCCTGTGTGACAGGTTGTGGTTTTACTCCTTTGAGCAAGGAGGTTTCCACGTAAAATCTCGTGTGATCTCTTTACTTCCAGTATTTACTTTAAGCATTTTAATTGTACTAAAGCACATGGTCCTGTGATCGTTAGTGGACGCGTACATTCCATCAGAGTGGAATCGGGTTTGGAAGAGGAAGAAAAGTCGGGCAGAATTCGGCACCCAGGTCCGCGTCGCGGAGAAGACGCGGACTTTACTGTCCCAAAATTTATTTTGCGACCAAATATTTTAATGCTTCTCCGCGTCGCACTCTTGCTCCCAAGTCTGTGTCTTTGCTCGTTTCTTTTTATCAACTATCTAAACCTCATCTAATTATTGAGAGACCCTACAACCTAATCATAATTCTTGAATTCACATTTCAAATTCAAGATTGAGTTGAGTGTAACGTTCAAGAGAGTCTTTGAGTCAAATTGTGAACTCTTTTGAGATCAACTATCGATTTGAGTTAAGTTTTGAGGAAGTAAGTATGAGAATGAGAAGAGTTGTACACGTGAGTTCTATATTTTCATTTAGACCCTTGAGTCGAGTCGTTCATGTCCATAATTCCGCATGAACTCCATGAATGGAGTGGTCTTGAGAGGAGGAGTATCTTCAAGTTCTAAGTTCTTGAGTATTGATTTCCTAACCTTTTTGAAACTATATTTCATAATTATGGGATTACCATATGTTATACATGGAGTTCCTTGAGTTGAGTCGGTCATGCCCATAATTCCGCATGAACCCTAGGAGTTGACCATTCTTGAGATGAGTAGTATCATTGAGTCCTTGAGTTCTGGATTTGTTGAGTTCCAAGTATTGAGTTCTATATATGGTTATTGAAAACCTTGAATTGAGTCATTCACGTCCATAATTTGGTATGAACCCTATTTTGAGAAGTCTTTTAAAATTAATTATAATTTGTTTTAAGACTTGAGTACTTGAGTATGAGGATGAGGAGAGTTGGGTTTCATTTTTCAAAATGAATATATGGGAACTAAGTATTCCCAGAGTAAATATTTTAAATTTAAGATTAGAGGAAACTTCGATTTCCAAATGAGTTCATGAGGATTTTTTAGCATAATCTATTTTAAGAGAAACCTTTTGAGTAATAATCTCAAAGTTTGAGGATGAGGAAATGACTTTAAACATATGAGCATGAGTTATATTATTGGGAGTAGTATTGAGCACCGATATGGGGGAGAGTTCAGACAACTCACAGCCCCAATAAGCCATGTATGTCAGCATGGGTAAAGGGTCATACTTTTTAGATGATTCCTTATTGCTTTTAGCATAGCTTAGTGGATCCACTTAGTTGAGGAGTTTTATACCCCGGGAAGGTACAAGACAGTTCTGGCAGCGTGAGTGAGACGTTATATCATCAAATAGCTCATAGTGATGGTTGTCGGTTAGAGAATCTCCCAAATATAGTTATTTTGTTTCTTTACATACAAATAAGAGTATTTTTTGTATTTTTACATACAACTGAGTTATTATTGTATTGTTTACATACAATTGAGTTGCTATCTATTGTTTTAAAAGCTTTCCATATAATGCATCTTTTATTGTTGCTTTATCCTTGAGTATCTTGAGTTGAGTATCCTATTCTTGAGTGGAGTTTGAGTTGAGTTGAGTGGAGTGAGTTGACAAGAAGTAAGTCTGTTTCTTTTCTATGAGTTCAAGCTTATGTTTATGCTTTAGAATTCTCCTTACTTGCTCGTACATTCCATGTACCGACGCCATTTGGCCTACATTTTTTTATGATGCATATATAGGTATTTAGGGGCATCAAAAAATGCTCCGTTGAGACCACTTGCAGTTCCAGTTATTATAACACCCCAGATCCAAAAGAGGGAAACCTACCAAATTTCAACAATATCAGGTTCCAACCATGGTGGCCAACAATGGCCCATGGGTCAAACCACGGACCGTAGGTGGGGTCCGTGGACTGGCCAGTGGAAAACTTTCCAGGCCATGAACGATGACTGGACCTATGGACAGTAGGTCAGACCTATGGTTCAGGGGTCCGTCGTTGGCCCAAAACTCTCTGAAGTTATCGATGATTGACCAGGACGTACCGTAGGTCGATCGGCGGACTGTCGGTCAGGGTCCATATGTCACTGTTGTCAGTTATTTTTCAGGGTTAGTTGGGTTTTTTCCTAATTAATTAATTAATTCCTATACTATGTCATTTTGCCTACACCTAGAACCCCTATATAAGTCTTTTTACCCCCAAATTAAATCATTTAGTTCATTCTTCTGATTGCCAAAATAAAACCCAATTCCTCTCAAATATTCTCTCTCTAGAAACATGAAGAAGAAGAAGATTCAACCTAGGGTTTCAAGCTAAGGTGTCAATTTCTCCATTGAAGGCTAGCATTTGGAGTCAAGGTATGGTAGTTTTCATCCTTGAATCCCTCTCATTCATGGAGTCCCCAAATTCCTCTATTCCAAAAAGGTAGAATTCCCTAATTAGCTAGGATTTTATGTTGTGGGATTTTGATCTTAAAAAGAAGAGTTTTATGAAATTAAGCATGTAATGAGAGAATTGCATGTGTTTATGATGAAATCCAAATCTAACCCTTGTTTTCTAAATGTTGATGATTGAAAGAGGGTTTTTGGCAATTGAAATGTGATTTTGGAATTATGCATGTTTTCATGAAGATTATGTAAATGCTTTAAGGGTGCTTTGAGAGTAAAGTACCAATGATGGTGTTGTGTTGTGAAAGGACATTCTCATAAACACATACTAGCATGATGTGAAAGGTTTTCTCACATAGAAATGATTCTTAGGTTGAAAGTTTTTCTCACCTAATTGAATCAATGAATAAGAGCTATCTTAATGAACTAGCTTGGATTGGCAAGGTGACATGCCTTTCCATGGATAATGAGAATAAGTAAGAAAATATTATTTCATCGGATTTATGCTTAGCACCGAGTAAATATTGACATTGAGATGCAAACTCTCCCGTTAGTAGAGGCCAGGTTTCTAGAAAAAGTCTCATGAGATGGAAGCTTTCCCGCTAGTAGAGGTCGGGTTTCTAGTAACAATCTTCTTATCCCATAACTATGTGCCCCCATAGGTTTATTAGCTAGTGGATCTACTTAAGCTAGAAGTTCATGGTTCTACCTTAGGCAAGTAGAACAACCTTTTTCGGTGTGGGAGACATTGGGTGATCATGTTATAGCTCACATTGTCTCTATGTCCTTTAAGGCTAATTCCCACAACAAGACTAAAAGTGAACTAAGGTTACTCAAGGAGTATCTCATATGTGTTCAAAGATTTAAAGATGATTTAGCTTGCATTGACCATGATTTATAACTTATGTTTTATAACTCTTTCATATGATGTTTTAGCTTGGTCAATTGCATATCATGAAATGAAATGTCCCTTTTTAGCATGTTTTAAACGTTTTTTATGCATGGCTATCATACTTAGTGCATTTTTGTACTAAAAGCATACTCTTGCCTACATTTTTCCCAAATATAGGGTCCGACAGACAGGTTTTTGAGTTTCGTGGTTAGAGTTTAACTTGGATATTTTCCTGAGCTTTGGTGAGTCCTCATGTTCCGAGGACGGAGTTATTGTTTTTAGTTTCTTTCATGTATTACTCTTTTGAACATGATTTATGGCCTAGGCCCAATTTCATTCTATTGTATTAGATGGCTATGATGAGAAATGAGTCTAGACTTCCGCTTTTCTATAAAATGTTTTGGACTTGGAATATTGTTTTACTTTTATTGTTCTAATTCTTATGTTATGAGAGCTAAGGGGCTTGTATGGAGTCCTTCGGGATTCTATACGCCATGTTACATCTAGGGTGTACCCCTGGGTCGTGACAAACTTGGTAATCAGAGCACAAGGTTTAGAATGGTCCTAGGATGTCTCATAAGCCACGTCTAGTAGAGTCTTGTTCAAGAGTGTGAAGCAAGCAACATTTATGAATAATAGGCTACAAGATGATTAGGAAATTCCACTTCTTTCATTACTCTTAAGTCGTGCGATAGAGTTTCACTTTATAAAGTCTCTCTCCTAATCCTTATCCTATTTTATTCAGGATATTTCTACTCGAAGAGCTTACACTAGAAGGAATGTAGAACAAGGAGCTCCTCCTCAAACTCTAATAGACCCTTTGGCTGAAAATGTAACAAATACGGAGTTTAGATCGGCTTTTCAAGTGTTGGCTTGAGTCGTGACGGCCCAAGCCAATAGGGAGGTAGTAGTCCCCTTGAACCCAAATGTGGGTACGGCGGCTTTAAAAGTGAGGGACTTTTTGAGAATGAACACTCCGAAATTTTATGGCTCCAAGGTTGAGGAAGATCCTCAAGAGTTTATCAATGAGTGGGAAATGTTCAAATCTATTTTTCTTAATAGGTTCTTTCCTCTTGAGATGAGGGAAGCAAAGGTGCTTGAGTTCACTAACCTTCATCAATGAAGTATGAGTGTGAAGGAATATGCTCTAAAGTTCACACAATTATCCATATATGCTCCAACAATGGTTGTCGATTCTAGGGAAATGATGAGTAAGTTCGTGTTAGGTATGTCCGAAATGGTGGTTGAAGAGTGTCATACCGCCATGCTCATTGGTGACACGGACATCTCTCGTCTCATGGTTCATGCACAACAAATTGAAAAGGAGAAACTCAAGGAAAAGTCTAGGGAGGTAAAAAGGGCTAAGACCAGTGATGGTAATTTCTCTCATGCAAGGTACGATGGACCTGGTCGTCCTAAGTTTCAACAAAGGTTGTCCGGTCAAGGTTCCTCCAATGCTCCACCTAAATTTAGCAAGGATATGGTGTCGAACCCTAAACCTCAAGGAGGGGAAGGTGGTGGATCTTCATTGGCTAGGTCTACTTGTGCTAAGTGTGGGAAGAAGCACGATTGTAAGTGTCTAGCCAACACCGATGGTTTCTTTAGTTGTGGAAAGAGTGGTCATAAAATGAGGGATTGCCCAATGCTTATGAAAAAAGTGAGGGAAGGAAAGCAAGCTCCTCTTAGTGGTTCGAATTCGAATGCTCCAAAGAAAAACAACTTTTATGCTCTCCAAACCCAAGGTGACCAAGAGAGTTCTCCGGATGTAGTTACCCGGTATGTTTAAAGTTTTTCAACTTGATGTGTATGCTTTGCTTGATCCCGGTGCTACTTTGTCCTTTGTGACGCCATATGTGGCCATGAAGTTTGATGTGCTCCCCGATATATTGTTAGAACCTTTTTTGTCTCTACTCCTGTTGGTGACTCCGTGGTGGCTAAGAGGGTTTATAGAAAGTGTACCATCTCATTATCCCATAGAGTTACTCTTATTGACTTGATAGAGCTTGACATGTTAGACTTTTACATCATTCTTGGTATGGATTGGTTGCATTCATGTTATGCCTCTATTGTAGAACTCGTGTGGTCAGATTTCAATTCCCAAATGAGCCTATCCTAGAGTGGAAGTGGGGAAATTCTATACCCAAGGGTCAGTTTGTCTCGTGTCTTAAAGCTAGAAAGATGATCTCTAAGGGTTGCATTTACCATCTAGTTAGGGTGAGGGATGTAGATTCTGATACCCCTACTCTTGAGTCGGTCCCTATTGTAAATGAGTTTCTAGAAGTGTTTCCAGATGACTTACACGGTATTCCTCCCGAAGAGAAATAGACTTCGATATTGACCCTCTCCCAGATGCGCAACCTATTTTTATTCCTCTTTATAGAATAGCTCTGGCAAAACTTAAGGAGTTGAAGGAACAATTGAAGTATTTGTTGGATAAAGGTTTCATCCGAATGAGTATCTCTCCATGAGGGGCTCCAATTTTGTTTGTTAGAAAGAAGGATGGTTCTCTTCGTATGTGTATTGATTATCGGCAGTTGAACAAGGTGACCATTAAGAATAAGTATCCTCTCCCAAGGATAGATGATTTGTTTGACCAACTTCAAGGGGCAAGTTACTTCTCTAAGATTGATCTTAGGTCGGGTTATCACCAATTGCGGGTGAAAGAAGATGATATCCTGAAGACGGATTTTAGAACCCGATATGGTCATTATAAGTTTTTGGTAATGTCGTTTGGGTTGACTAATGCTCCGGCGGCATTTATGGATTTGATGAATATGGTGTTTAGACAATACCTAGTTATGTTCGTAATTCTGTTTATCGATGACATTTTGGTCTACTTAAGAAGTGAGAATGAGCTTATTGATCATTTGAGGATTGTATTGCAAATTCTCAAAGACCAACAACTTTCTGCAAAGTTTAGCAAATGTGAATTTTGGTTAAGGTCTGTAGCTTTTCTTGGTCATATATTTCAAGCAAAGGTATTGAGTTAGATCGAAAGAAGATGGATGCGGTCAAGATTTGGCCTAGACCTCTAACCCCTTCGGAGAAGTTTTTTGGGTTTGGCCGGTTACTATAAAAGGTTTGTTAAGGGTTTTTCCTCCATTGCTTCTCCTTTGACAGCTTTGACTAAAAAAGGTTAAATTCATATGGTCAGAAACTTGTGATAAAATTTCCAAGAGTTGAAAGATAGACTTACTTCCGCTTCAGTGTTGACCTTACCGAAAGGTACGATAGTTTTGTGGTATTGTGATTCCTCTAGAATTGGGTTGGGATGTGTGCTTATGCAAAATGGTAAAGTTGTTGCCTATGCTTCAAGGTAACTTAAGATCCATGAGAAGAGTTATCCTACCATGACCTTGAGTTAGCGGCGGTTGTTTTTTCCCTAAAGATATGGAGGCATTATTTGTATGGGGTTCATGTTGATGTTTTCACCGATCATAAGAATTTGCAATATGTGTTTAACCAAAAAGACTTGAATCTTCGCCAAAGAAGGTGGCTTGAATTATTGAAGGATTATGACATGAGTGTCCTTTATCACCCCGATAAAACTAATGTGGTGGAAGATTCTCTTAGTAGATTATCTATGGGTAGTGTTGCACATGTTGAGGATGAAAAGAAAGAGTTCATTCGATATGTTCATAGGTTGACCCGATTAGGTATTTAACTAGTGGATTCCACCAAGGGTGGTGTTATGGTTCATAATGGATCTGAATCGTCTTTAGTAATGGATGTGAATGCTAAGCAAGGTCTTGATCCAATATTGGTTTAACTGAAAAAGGCAGTGCTTAAGAAGTCTGGTGAGGCTTTCTCCCAAGGGGAAGATGGTGTGCTTAGGTATCACGGTCGTTTATGTGTTTTGAATGTTGATGACTTGAGGGAACATATCTTGTCAGAAACCCATAGTTCTCGGTATTCTATTCACTCGCGAGCCACCAAGATTTACCGTGATTTGCAGGAGATCTATTGGTGGAATGGGATGAAGAAGGATATCACGTGATTTGTGGCTAAGTGTCCTAATTGTCAACAAGTGAATGTTGAGCATAAAAAACAGGGAGGTTTATCCCAAGACATAGGTATTCCTACTTGGAAATGGGAATATGTGAATATAGACTTCATAGTAGGGTTGCCACGTACTCGGTGACAACATGGCTTGATTTGGGTAATAGTGGATAGGATGATGAAATCTTCTCATTTCCTTCCCGTCAAGGTTTCTTATTCGGTGGAGGACTATGCTAAGTTGTACTTAAGAGAGATGGTAAGGTTGCATGTAGTTCCCTTATCCATTATTTCCGATCGAGGTACCCAATTTACTTCTCAGTTTTGGAAGTCATTCCAAAAGGGTCTTGGTACCAAAGTTAAACTTAGCACGGCTTTTCATCCCCAAATTGATGGGCAAGCGGAGCGTACTATCCAAACTTTAGAATACATGTTGAGGGCTTGTGTGATTGATTTTAAGGGTAATTGGGATGACCATTTTCCATTGATTGAGTTTGCTTATAATAACAGTTATCACTCGAGTATTGATATGGCTCCATTTGAATAGGTTTGATTTGAGGTGGGTGAAGTCACCCTAATAGGTCTTGAATCGGTACATGCGGCCATAGAGAAGGTTTGGCTTATTAGAGAGAGGTTAAAAATGGCTCAAAGTCGGCAAAAGTCTTATGCCGATGTTAGAAGAAGGGATCTTGAGTTTGATGTCCATGATTGGGTCTATTTGAAAATCTCACCCATGAAGGGTGTAATGAGGTTTGGTAAGAAAGGGAAGCTTAGTCCCCGTTTTGTAGGCTCATATCAAACTTTGAGGCGTGTTGGTAAGGTTGCATATGAGCTTGAGTTGCCAAATAAGTTGGCATCGGTGCATTTGGTTTTCCATGTCTCTGTGTTGAAGAAATATGTTGGAGATCCGACATCCATATTTTCCTTAGAGGGTTTGAAAGTAAATGAGAATCTTTCTTATGAAGAGGTTTCGACTGAGATTTTAGACCGGCAAATCAAGAAGTTGAGAAACAAGGAAGTTTCTTCCGTAAAGGTGTTATGGAGCAATCACTTGGTTGAGGGTGATACTTGGGAGGCCGAGGCCAATACGGTGCCCTGATATCCTCATCTCTTTCCTTCTGCTCCTACTCTAGCTTGAGGTAATGAGTTCCTCTTGGTTTGTTCTATGTTTTTGGAGTCATGTGTGTTTTATGTGTTTTCATGATTTCCTTATGTTATACATGTTCAGCTAAGTTTTAAGAAATGAGTCAATTGTTTGATTTTCCTCATGTTGTTGTGCATTGGGTATGAGTTGCATATAGACTTCATAAGATGAATTGATGAACATGCTTTAAATATGCTTTTTTTAGAGTAATTTGCATATGAGCTCCATGAGATTAAGTTGAGCATTCTTTTAGCTTGGAGAAGGTAGTTCCTCTTTGAACGTGATAAATTTTGAGAATTTCATGCATTTTGGGCTGATAGATATAGTTCTTACTTCCATTTGATGCATTGAGTATGTTTAGCTTGGAGTTGATGTTTCCTCCTTGATTATGTGCATTTTGATGAGTTTGCATGCATGTTGGGCTATTTGAGTTAGATTCACCCCTATATGATGTTTTGAGAACGTCCTAGCTTGGAGTCGATAGTTTCTCCTTGGTTACAAGCATTGCATTGTTAGGTTATGTTGTTAGTTCCTCTCCTACTCTCTTAGAACCAGTTTAAATCTCATTCGAAGACGAATGATCCCAAGGGGGAGATATTGTAACACCCCATATCCAAAAGAGGGAAGCCTACCAAATTTCAATAGTACCACGGTGGCCAACCACGGCCCATGCGTTGAACCACAGACCGTAGGTGGGATCCATGGATTAGCCAGTGGAAAACTTTCCAGTAACGACTCGAACCGTCGTTAATTAGGAAAAGCAAAAATTCAGGAAATTACTGGGCCACTGTCCCACCAGGGCGGGCCAGATGCCACTAGGGCGGCAGCTCCACAACGAGGTAGGCTAGCGCCAGAGCGGGATAGGCGAGGCAGAATGTAAATAATATGAAATCTTATTTTCTCCTTCTTTCTAAAACACTTATTTTAGACGTAAACCACCCAGGAAACCCTCAAAAAGCTGCTCTAAGCTTGGGAAAGAGAGAGAAGGAGATTTCTAGCATAAGGAGGTCGAGGGATTGCGGATTTCTAGCCAAGATCACCGTCACGAAGTCTGAAAAACCAGAATCGCAGCCATAACTCCGTGCAGCTGCTTGGCTCCCAGGTAGGCTAGGTTTTATTAACTGAGTAGTTATAAATATGTGCTCAATGCGTAATAAAATGTAAATCAATGATAGTATTTATGTGTAGGCCTTCGTGCACCGAACAAAAGATGATTTAATCATTGGAAGAAGCCTTAGGTGGTGAACTAGGGCTAAGTTGGTCAAATTATCGTTAAGTGATATATGTCGATGAATACTTTATAGGTGATGGTTGTGATTTCATGTGATGTATGTTCGTTCTTGCTTCATTATAATACTTGTATGTATGCGAATGTTGCATTACTGATCACACTAATTGTAAATGGAGATAGATGAACGATGAATGTCATGAATCATGACTTGATTGTATGATTATGAGAGTGTATTTTGTGATTGTGATTGTGGCTTGTTGAAAGGATCGGATGTTGCGTTTTGACACACTAACTTGGATCGGTTGCCATGTTCCGGCATAAATATGGGATCGGTTGCCACGTTCCAGCATATACATTGGATCGGGTACCACGTTCCGGTATGCTAACAGTTTTGGTTTGGATTCCATCAGAGAACCATTAACTTGACATAATTGCATATCTTGAGAATTGTGAAATACTCCGTTGTTCATAAGTAATAATTGATATTGTATATCTCGAAATCGTTAAATGATTATGATGACATTGTTGACACCCAATTTTGGACCTCCATAATATATATTAATCATCGAGCTTCTTAAATTCCAAACGATTTGAAACAATTGACTTTATAAAATTCAAAATATTTTTCAAGTTATTTTTAAATAGTTTTGTCACTTTTTTATGATTTTTAAATAATATAAATGTCTTTACATAATTATGTATTTAATTAGTATAGTTTATGAATATTCAAAAATTCTCTCAAAAAAGATTTTGTTTAAATTAAATATTTGGTTAATTAGTTTAATTATTCAATAGTTTATATTTTTGAGTTAACATTTTATAATTAAGTTAATTATTTTATTTCGTTGACATTAAGAAGCTCATTAATTAATTTATACTAATTTGTCTTATTTAGTTTTTAATCGAATCACTAATTAGTTCAATTCGGTTAACTTCTTGAATTTATTGGCTACAATTGCAATTTATTTAGTAATATTTTCAATTGAAAATCTAACCACATTTTTGTTTCCTTCTTGGACACTTTTTAGACCAACTTTGGGCCAATTCCTCACCAGCAGCCCACTTCTCTTTATTCCATAACCCAGCCCATCAAAAATAACAATAAAACAGCAAATACATACAACAACAATACCCGACCCTATTGTGTCTTCTTCTTCCAGAAATTCCATAAGCTTCAGCAATCCAGTGAACCCAGAAAACTCGACCCAGCTGTCCACCAGCATTCGGCACATGAGCAGCCAAGTTGCGCGTCTCTCCCTCGTCCATACGCGAGGAAGCTTCGAGAATCTCCAACGTGTCTCCATCTCATCGCTTGTTCGTCCTTTGCCCTCAATTGGACGCCTCTCCATCCCATTCGTACAAGAATCTGTTGCCAACCTTATCCTCCAAAGAGATTTGGAATTTTGAATTTCTAATTCTTATCCAAATTCCAATCGAAATTTCCCCCCAAAAAAAACCCTAGAATTCGACTATAAATAGTTCCATCTTCTTCTTATTTAGGGGTTGGGAAAAAGTTGGAAGATTTTGAGTCATTACAAAAGAAAGCATCAGTGAAATACATAGGTTTCCTTGAAGCCAAAATAGACCCAAAAGTCCAAAAATATTACAGAGAGTGTTTAGTTTCTCTTATTTTTTTCTTTTCTTTTCTGACTGCGACGTCTTTACCGTTTATCGAAATCCTCGGAGTCGGGTCTTGCTGGTGAAAGCTCGTTCTCGTTCACCTCGTCTGTCTCAATTCTTGCTCGACCAAAAGGTAAAATTATTTCTCTTTTACGATGTTTTTTGTCTCGTTTCCGCCTTCGAGATGAGATTCTTGTGTGTTGTATGTCAAATAGCGATTGTGAGTGTTGTCTTGAATGCATTAAGCTCCTCGTGCTAGTGTAATTTTCTTTCGTTTTGCCTCCTTCAAGTCATGACAGTGAATAGGGGTCGAATGTTGATGAAATTCCTATTTAGTATGTTATGGTGTTGGTTTGATTCACTGATTTCTTTCTTACTTGCAAAAGTGATTTAATCCACTCTACTAGCGTTTTTTTAGATCATGAATGCATCAGTCGTGTCACTTGGTTTCTCGACTGATTGTTCTTGCTTTGGGTCACTGCAATATAAAGGTAGTTTTTGTCTTGATAACTTACCGATATTCTTCCTTTAATTGTAATTTCCTACTAGCAGTAGTTTAATTTCGCATAATTGATGTTCCTAATCTTTGGTCTCATATGGTTCGAATGATACCCATGCCTAGTTTGGTGTAACTCATAGTATCTGTTCATATCCTTGCCATGGTAATGTATTGATTTTAACCTAGTTTATTCTTGTTTTTTCCAAAATATAGCTCCCTATCCTTATGTGGCTTGAAAGTGTCTTTAGTATAGTCCCTTCTTCAATTTGGTCGTGTGTTTGGTATTGTTTCTCAAACAGTGCTTTTCTCATGGATATTGTACTTGTTCATGCCTCTTTGGGTTTATGTTTGACATGCTTGGTTCAGTGGTTGAATAATGATGTTATCGTGTTTAGTTATTCGGATATAGTGAAATTTTCTCCCTATTCTTAAAATGATTTTGGGTCTGATTATCTGATTTGTTTTAATTAGATTTAAGCATGTTAAACTTGAGTTGATTCCTTCTTCTTCTCTTTAAGTGATTTCTGTTGGTCAAGTGTTATTTTTTAAGAGGTCATGGTCTGCAATTTGAACTCTAAATTTGTTATGGTTTAACAACCTAGCCTCATTAAGCTAGCTAGTATAAGTGTGAGGTCAAATCTTTTCGTAAAGCTATTTTGTATGAGCCTTGTTATTTGCGTGAAAGTGGGTTTACTTTGGTTTGGGATATGGCCGTTGATATTTGATTTCGATAAATGGTTTTGGCTGGTTGTTTAAATCATTAGAATCATGGTGTATATCTTCATAAAATATGTTCAGTTCATCATATGTTTTGTCCTAGTCATTGCCAGCTATTTTGTTGTGTTGCTTAACTTCAATTTGTTAGCTTTGCCTGTTTGAAGTTCGTTTAATTATATTCCCTCAGATGCATTCTTTTGTGGTCAGTTAATCTTGTTAACGTTTAGAGATACAGTTTTGAGAAGTTGTTATTTGAGTACTAATCCTTCTTCTTTTATCTTGATACATGTGACATCAATTCGAGTCCACTTTGGACTCCATCCTTGCATTTCTTCGAGTTGAATTTCTTCGAGTCAAGCCTTGACTATCTTTGGGAAGTTCAAACCTAAAATACATGTTAAAGGAAGCTTAGACGGGCCTTAGATAGTTTTAAAATAGGTTGTATACAGGTTGTATACAACAGTATACAGCTGATATACATGTATAAATGTTGAAATACAGGTCTGAGGTGCAGGATATAGGTGTTGGAGTTTGAAGTATGTTGTATACGTTTGGTATATAGCCAATATACAAAAAATGGGCCGAGATACAGTCTGTATACAACAGTATACATCTAATGTATACCAGATTTTTTAGAGTTAGGACAGATGGGCTAAAGTCCAATTCATTTGGATTTGGGCAAAAAGACCCAAATTCAATTGTTTCTTCTTTCTTTATTATTATTCATGTTATTGATTAGCTAACTTTATTTGTGTTTTTTTTGGTTAAATTTAATTAAGTTCCCCAAGATAGCCTTTCTTATTTTTGAAATATCTATTATTTACTCATTTATATATTTTGCTACATATGATTATTTTGTCCTAATAGGAATTATGCCGAATTTGTTTCCTTAAAAGTAACAACTTAAAACTTTATTTCTTTCTTAAACTTAGTTAAAATTTTAAAAGTTAATTGAGAAGTCATTTTAGTCAAATCGTCGGTCGACCGCAAGTTAGCGGATTCCGAGGGCCTAACACCTTCTCAAAATGTACATTGAACTTGAACCCTTTTTTATTTTCAATTGATTTTGTCTGTTTAAATATTTTGAAAAAACCTTATGTTTTCTTAATTTCTTTAAAAAAAATAAGTGGCGACTCTATTTTGGAAAATCGATTTTTTTTTCAAGTCATAAGTTTAATCAATTTTTCAAAAACAAGTCCATTTTTATTTTTTGAGTAAAACAGACATATATCTGATTGTTCTACTATGTTAAGTAAACTTGTTATTTATCTCCTTGTTGAATAAACTGGGAAGGGTTCAAGGGTTGGCAATGTGTGAGAGGAAAGGTTGTCCGTGTGTTGCGAGGGTGAGAAGTGGGGTAGTGTACATGATGGAAATACTTAGGTAGTTTCCTCTGTGAAAAAAAAGGGATTCGTTTGGTAGTTGGGAAGCCTTGATAAAAGGTGTCATGTGGCAGGGACTGGTAAGATGAAGAGAAGGCAAGGGTATGTCGAGTGTGATTGTTCGTTCAAAGGAACGTTGGTAGTTGCAATTGTGGACTCTTCTATGAGTTAGAATGGTTAGGTTATGATCAAGAGCCTAGTAAGTAGGTGGACTGTGATAGAGGTTAGTAGTAAGGGTGCTAGTGTAATTATGAGGTATTCCAGAGAGGGTAAACGTGGAGAAGCGAGTGGTCTTATTGCTTATTCTTACTAGTTGATTTCTTATATTATGTGGTGGGTGTCGGGTTGACTGATGATGCCTACCAGTACTTGTGGTTTTGTACTGATACTACTCTTGCTATGCCTTTTTGGCATAGTCTGAATGCATGTTGGTGATGTTTCATTAGATCAAGAAGAAGAATTCTCCAGCAGCTTCTACTTTTCCTTCCGCATGGTGGGAGCTGTGTCTTTTCATTTTTATGTTATGTTGTACTCTTAGTAGCTCTTGTACTTGTTTAGACTAGATCCTTGGGGGTTTTAGTTACTTTACAAGTCTTAACCCGAAATTGCTCAAAAGTTCTTATTTATGAACCCGGTTATTTCCTTTATCTCCATTTTTTTCTTTAATTTTCCGCATGTTTTAACTATTGGGATATGAGGGTTCTCCTACTTAGGCATTAGAGTGGGTTCCCACACGGCCCGGTGGGTTGGGTCGTGATATTTCCAAGCCATGAACAACAATTGGACCTACGGACTGTAGGTCAGACCACGGTCCATGGTCCAGGGGTTCGTCATTGGCCCAAAAATCTCTGAAGTTACCGACAGTCGACCAGGACGGACCGTAGGTTGATCGGCGGTCCATCAGTCGGGGGTCCGTGCTATCTCTTATTTTTCAGGGTTAGTTGGGTGTTTTCCTAATTAATTAATTCATTCATATACTATGTCATTTTGCCTACACCTAGAACCTCTATATAAGTCTTTTTACCCCCAAATTAAACTCATTTAGTTCTTTCTTCCAATTCCCAAAAGAATACTCAATTCCTCTTAATATTCTCTCTCTAGAAACTTGAAGTAAATGAAGAATATTCAACCTACAGTTTCAAGATAAGGTGTCAATTTCTCCATTAAAGGATAGTATTTGGAGTCAAGGTATGGTAGTTTTCATCCAAGAATCCCTCTCATTCATGGAGTCCCCAAATTCCTCTATTTCAAAAAGGTAGAATTCCCCAATTAGCTAGGGTTTTCTTCAATCACCATGGGTACTTATGATTATTGATTTGAATTATTGAATTATGATCTCCAAAGCATGAATTGATGATTTACTATGGTTTTATGATGTTTTCCCCTATGAATCCATGAAATCCCTATGTTTTCAAGTTATGAACTATATGTTGTGGGATTTTGATCTTAAAAGGAAGAGTTCTATGAAATTAAGCCTATAATGAGAGAATTGCATGAGTTTATGATGAAATCCAAATCTAACACTTGTTTTCTAAATGTTGGTGATTGAAAGAGGGTTTTTGGCAATTGAAAGGTGATTATGGAATTATGCATGTTTTCATGAAGATTATGTAAATGCTTTAAGGGTACTTTGGATGTAAAGTACCAATGATGATGTTGTGTTGTGAAAGTACATTCTCATAAACACATACTAGCATGATGTGAAAGGTTTTCTCACATAGAAATGATTCTTAGGTTGAAAGGTTTTCTCACCAAATTGAATCAATGAATAAGAGCTATCCTAATGAACTAGCTTGGATTGGCAAGATGACATGCCTTTCTATGGATAATGAGAATAAGTAAGAAAATAGTATTTCGTAGGATTTATACTTAGCACCGAGTGGATATTGACATTGAGATGGAAGCTCTCCCGTTAGCAGATGTCGGGTTTCTAGAAGAAGTCTCATGAGATGGAAGCTCTCCCACTAGTAGAAGTCGGGTTTCTAGTAACAATCTCCTTATCCCATAACTATGTGGCCCCATAGGTTGATTACCTAGTGGATCCACTTAAGCTAGAAGTTCATCATTCTACCTTAGGCAAGTAGAACAACCCTTTTCGGTGTAGGAGACACCGGGTGATCACGTTATAGCTCACATTGTCTCTATACTAAAAGTGAACTAAGGTTACTCAAGGAGTATCTCATATGTGTTCAAAGATTTAAAGATGATTTAGCTTGCATTGACCATGATTTATGACTTATGTTTTATAACTCTTTCATATGATGTTTTAGCTTGGTCAATTGCATGTCATGGAATGAAATGTCTGTTTTAGCATGTTTTAAATATTTTTATGCATGGCTATCATACTTGGTGCATTTTTTTACTAACACATACTCTTGCCTACATTTTTTCCAAATGTAGGGTCCGACAGACAAGTTTCCGAGTTTCGTGGCTAGAGTTTGACTTGGATATTTTCCCGAGTTTTGGTGAGTCCTCACGCTTCGAGGAGGGAGTTATTGTTTTCAGTTTCTTTCATATTGTATTACTCTTTTGAACATGATGTATGGGATAGGCCCAATTTCATTCTCTTATATTAGATGGCTATGATGAGACATGAGTCTAGACTTTCACTTTTCTATAAAATGTTTTGGACTTGGACTATTGTTTTACTCTTATTGTTCTGATTCTTATGTTATGAGAGCTAAGTGGCTTGTATGGAGTCCTTTGGGGTTCTATACGCCATGTTACATCTAGGGTGTACCTCTGGATCGTGACAGTTATGGTGAGCCTCTTTGCTTTCGTAGGGTTTCACTTTTCTTTCAGTTTGTTAGGATGTCGTGGGTCTTGTCCCGACAATCCTTCTGTAATAGTAGAGGCTTCATAGATAGTTTAAAGGTCGAGGAGGCTATCATTATTTCCTTTGTTGTTGTAATGTTTTTGAGTTCACGAGGCATTTAACTAATAGTTGTTAAAATATTTTCAGACGATTATTGGAGTTGAATTTAAGTTAAATTTTTTAAAGTTATTTTTGCATCATGAGTTTCCATTTTAATTGAGTAATGTCTTCCACTGAGTAGTGAGCCAAACCAAGGGTTTGCTTGGGAACCAACAATGGTTTTCGAGTGTCAATTACGTTCAGGGTGTAGGCTCAAGGCATGACAATAATAGTTATTATTTTGTCTGTTTCAATAAATCAAGAGAAATCTATTATTATTTTCAATACTATTTTTATCATTAAATACCTATTTCCTCGGTTTCATTTTTTGACCCTTATACTAAATATATAAATTTCTCTTTTTTACTTGTTTATTTTAATAAATTAAGAGAAATCTATCCTTATTATCAAATAACTATATAAAAGTACTAGTAATTAAATTTAAATTTTCATAACATAAGTAATAAAATCAATTTAGTAAAAAAAAACTCGAATAAATAATTTTTCAAGGGAAGTGCTAATATAATTCATTAACTCAACATGGGTGAATGTCCATACAAGGAAGGGAAAAATGTCTCAAATATGTAACTAAACTTTGAATTTTTATTTTATTTATGTCACTCGTTAAAAGTTTAACTTATTTATATCATTTAAGTCAACAAATAATTGCATTAATGAACATTTTCTCAAACAGAATAAATGCATTGTATTCATGGCATTAGTCTTTTCCCAACGATGATATATTATCTTATATATGTACCAATTCTTGATAATTCATATACCAATCAAATAAAGTCTTTAATTTTTGTTTTGAAAAGACACTTTGTAAATTATAAATAGGAAATATTCTCACATAAAGAAGAATTGAAGATAACTACAATTTTTAAAGATATCTTAATAAAATAATCTCTACATTCCAATCTCTATATCTCTGATATGTATTCATTCTTTTATATTACTTATATTTTATAACAGCCAATTGAATATTAGCTTATTTCACATGCATCATCTACTTATATATATGCAATTCATCGACTTATTTATGCAAATCTTTGATGGTTTATTTTCAATAGATTTATGTTTCAAACTAGGAGATGCACAACTTTCACTCAATACCTTATTCGATTGAGCTAGGTACTGAAGCATAACTAAAAGGAGATAATGAGGTCCGACAAGAACAAACATTAATATAACAATTGAAATACTATGTCTTGACCGGCGAGGTTACATCCACAATAAGAATAACATAATGAAAGGGCCGACAAGGCCTACTCAAAAGATAAAATTGGTAATAAATGTGCGTATATATATACTAGTTATTAGGTTCCCGCGCCAGTGCGGGCCCAATGTATATTACTTCCTCCGTCTCATTTTATGTGAGGTAGTTTGATTCGCCACGGAGTTTAAAAAAGAAATGAAGACTTTTAAAATTTGTGGTCCAAAATGAATGATATAAATTTGTATGACTGTAAATTATTTCATTAAGGGTAAAATAAATATTTTATAATCAAATTGTTACTTAATATAGAAATGTGACATTCTTTTGGGACTGACTAAAAAGGAAAGTAAATAACATAAATTGGGAGTAGTTCTTTGTTTCAATTTATGTGACACCGATGAAATTTGGAGAGTTATATAATTTTTTGTATGTGATTTTGTTAAATATATTTTGAAGTTGTTAATTTATTGTGATTTATAGCACTTCTTATATCATTTTCAAATAATATATATTACTCTTCTGTTCCATTTTATGTGACGTAGGTAATTTTACGAAACTCAACTAAATTTCTTATATGATTCTTAAATA
>NW_006239106.1:729667-740121 GCF_000226075.1 Solanum tuberosum
AAATTATAGGTATATTTCTCAAATAATATATTAAGTATTATTTATAGAAAATATAAATTTTTTTATAAATAAAAAAGATTATTAGAAATTTAACAAAATTTAAAATATTATATCTCAAAAAAATTAAAAATTAACTATAATAAATTTCGCTAAAATTAAAATATTTTTTGAACTTTTTAGTCGAATTTAATTTTAGGTCACTAATACTCCCTCTGTCCCTAATTACTTGTCCACTTTTGAATTGACACACATATTAAAAAATCAATTAATGACATAGTGAATTTACAATTTTACCTCTATTTAATGACATAGTGAAATTTAACAAAATTTAAAATATTATGTCTCAAAAAAATTAAAAATTAACTATAATAAATTTCACTAAAATTAAAATATTTTTTGAACTTTTTAGTCGAATTTAATTTTAGGTCACTAATACTCCCTTTGTCCCTAATTAGTTGTCCACTTTTGAATTGACACACATATTAAAAAATTAATTAATGACATAGTGAGTTTACCATTTTACCTCTATTAATTATGAAGTGGATGAAAAGTTCTGCATTTTTAAAAGTAATTAGTCATTTAATTGAGGGTATAATAGGTAAAAAAAATTATCATTTCTTAATTTGTCAAAATGGACAAGTAATTAGGGACAACTATAAAAGAAAAAGTGAATAAGGACAGAGAAAAACTATGTTTTAGCCGCCTATAATGTAGTACAATTATAGTGCATGCCTGTCAGACAGCCTTATGAGTAATGAATGATTGCTCATAACATAAATATCCTTATTTCATTGAAAACGCCATTTATACATATCTATATTTATTATTCCTTCCGTTCCATTTTATGTGAGGTACTTTGATTCAGCACAAAGTTTAAGAAAAAAAGGAAAACTTTTAAAATTTATGGTCCAAAATGAATGATAGAAATTTGTGTGGCTGTAAATTATTTCATTAAGGGTAAAATAGACATTTTACAGTCAAATTGTTACTTAATATAGAAATGTGTCATTCTTTTTTGGACTGACTAAAAAGAAAAGTAAGTCAAATAAACTAGGACAAAGGGAGTAGTATATATGTATGGACGGAAAATATCAATGATTATTTCTTGTGTGGGGAAAAAAAGAAGAGAAAGTACTAATCCGGTTATGTATTATTTTATATAGATATTAATTATTTATGTATTATAAATTATTTAAGTATTGTTTATTTTATACTCTATCATACATAAAATAATTTATAAATATTCTTATAATTTATACATATATTATTCATGCGAGTTTTTAAATTATCAATAAAGCATGATATTAATTTTATACGTGATAATTTTATTTTTTATCTATCTATCAAATATCATATAAATTATACAAAAACTCATACATAAATAATTAATTTCTTATCCAAATATCAAACTACGCCTACTAAGTGGCTCACAATCACAAATTTGGACGTCAAATTCATCTTTTTCGAATAGACAATCTATCACGACCCAAAAATGGACGTGATAGCACTCGTCTTATCCCACTAAGACAAGTAAGCCTAAAACTCAGTCTTTACGATAAAATACGGAAATTTATAATCAACTTAAAAAATACCTCAAAACCTGATTGTCACGTATACAAGCCTCTAATGTGTTATAAAATAAATTGAAAGAAAATACAAGTCTCAAATGACATTGTTTCTAGAATAGAACAAGATCATAATTAAGGAGAAAGAAGGTCCGCTGAAAATGACAAGCAGTTACCTCACAAATCTCCAAGAAGCCTCGGAAAAGAAGAAAATGGAAAGTATCACAAAAATCCAGGCTCGTAACCTACAAAAATTATAAAGGCAAGGGGTGAGTACCAAATCACACGGTACTCAGCAAGTAAACTTATGAACACAAGCTAAGGGAACATAATACGGGTACTCCTTACACCTAATAATTTAATTACGTAATCACTTATTTGAGGAATAAAGTTCTCACCTGAAGCACCACACTTTATCTTCTCACGGATGCTTCCTCTTGTTACGATGTCAGATCTAACACCGCATGAATTTTGTGGTTCCCTCAAATAATTTAGGTCTAATTAATTTATATATATGGGTCAAATACTATAGGGTCTTAAATAAATTATCACTTTAGCCCACTAACTATCAATTAAGTCAATTATCTACAATTACCTATCAACTAATAAACTAAAGTTAAACGAATAGTTCAGAATTTCCAAAAATGACCTATCGGGTCATTACATTATCCACCACTAAAAACTATGTTCATCCTTGAACATAAAAAAGGAAAAGAAAGAATAACCGGCTTTAATTTATCAAAAGCTTGAGGTATGATATTTTTTTAGAGTCAGTGTGCACCTCTCCGAATGAACTCCTCCTTAACACTATTCCAAAGAGGTCAACTACTAAGAACTGGACTTTTGAATCAAACTTTGGAAGATCTACAAATCAGGAGTGATTATCAAGCCACAGATTAACCCATGAACGCAATCTAAATTGTAACATTATGTGAAACCCTCCTTAGGTATAACAATCAAAAGTAACCAAATTCACTACTCAAATTATGCATAAGTCCTTCCAAATGTTTTATACTCAATGCGATCGATCACTTCTTACCTTACCAATTCATACCTTCACAAAACACAATGCCACAAACCTAAACTCACAATGAAAAACTTGAATTTTGATCCCAACCGTGTAACACATTAATCCCATTATCTATCAATATTAGTTTATGCATTGAGGATCTTTATGAATTCACGTATCTTAGCCTATAATTGATCGCCTCTACATTGATCTTATTGTGTCCTTCGTTAAAAAATCAATTGTACTAGTTACCAAACTCAAAACAATAAAGCACTTATCATCACACTCAAGTCAAACGTCTGTAGACTTCTTTCTCAAATCTTATCCAACAACTTTTAACTGATATGAATGACACGTAATACTATCACCATAACCATAGTAAAATAGATGGAACCACATGTCTCTATACCTCAATTCCCAATCCCTTTGAAGATACCTCTTTAGCCCTTGCAATAAGAGAAAATATTCTTTCTCTCACCTCTTTCTGAAGGCTACACTACATCCCATTATTTATTTATTTTCATTATGACTCTAATTGCTTTAAATTCTATTCGAGCGACATCCCAACTCCTCATAAAAATTACCATACAACCACGCTACTCACAAAATAGTAGTAAACCATACCTTAGACATTCAAAAGTCATCATTACCATACGAAATTCTTTTAACCAACAAAACTTATCATATAGTTGCATTCCAATCATAATTCATCACGAACTCTTATTACTGTCATGCTCAGTTAGCCCTTTCCATCACCACGAAGTCAATCTTGTCATCGATGACACCTCATACTCAACTATATCAATCAAATTCAAAAGACTAACTTAATTTTATATGCACTTTCTTACTAAAATTTGCAATTACCTTCACACAAGTATACTCGTTGAGACTTCCTTTACCTATAAGCTTGTCATCCTAATATCGATCCGTTTCCATAAAGCTAACGATGAAATCACCACTCATTTAAAATCCTCGAGATACACTTCACAACCTAAACACATCAATACCGTAACAATGATCCACCACTAAAATTCCCCTTATAAACAATGCTTAACCTATTCGTCTGTAGTAATAAGCTATTTGGTTTCTCAAATATGAATGCGACATCAAATCTCGTTATACAAGCATATGATACAATTGATGACTTCTTAAGTAGTTAATATTCACGCTTAACAATTGACGTATCTGTTTCCATATACCACTAGTACCACATCATGAAAGTCCGTTAGATCCACCACTAGAACACATCATACCTACCGAGAAGATTGTACCCAAATAGCCCACACATTTCTGCCTATCAAGTAACTCCAATACACTACTAAATTTGTTTGATCTCTCATCCAAAGCGATATACACTCTTTTAGAGATTGGGTCAATGGCAGAAGTAACACACTTTATAACTCGAACCAGTAAACATCAATACAGTTGTAGTAATTGTATCATGACCTCTTTGATATACACTCAATCTATAAAATCGTAGTAGAAATTTTGATATCGGTTAACGCAATATTATTCTCATCATAAACTAAACAACTCATACCTATGAGCAACTTTATTAACTGTAGCTTCCAAAGTTATAATGTTCATTATCTAGCGTTCCCTTTAATAATTTCACTCTCAATCGTCGAACCATTCCCGATATTGCCTATACCGCACAAGTACTATTCCCTTTATTGGGGTAACTAACAAAAAAAAACACATTCATGAAGTCCCTAAAACCATTATTCAACCTCATCATTCGAATATCCTCAAAATGCATCATCGAGTCATCACCTTACTCAATCCTTTCAAATTGCTGAACATTCATAATCCGACTACACATCATTTCCAAAAGTTTATCACTTCAACTTTAGTACTAGGTCTAACATCCTAGCCATACATGACACACCAAATGCTCACATGAGGAACTACGCACGAGTCATCACTATAAGTGAGATTGAATGGAGTGAAGCGATAAGAATCAAATTGGACCAAGGACGCACGATAGAGATTCAAGACGTGAAGATTTTTCTTAAAAGTCACTATAGCCTCTCGAAGATAAGGACAGACGTCTCCGTACCGATCCTCGAGACTCTACTTAGACTCGGCTTGTATACACATGAGACCTATGAACCTGGGGATCTGATACCATTTTGTTAAGACCCAAAAATGGATGTGATGGCACTCGTCTTATCCCACCAAGACAAGTCAGCCTAAATTTTAGCCTTTACGATAAAATACGAAAATTTATAATCAACTTAAAAATACCTCAAAACCTGGTTGTCACGTGTACAAGCCTCTAATGTGTTATAAAATAATTGAAAGAAAATACAAGTCTCAAATGACATTGTTTCTAGAATAGAACAAGATCATAATTAAGGAGAAAGAAGGTCCGCTGAAATGACAAGCAGCTACCTCACAAATCTCCAAGAAGCCTCGGAAAAGAAGACAATGAAAAGTATCACAAAAATCCAGGCTCGTAACCTACAAAAATTATAGAAGCAAGGGATGAATACCAAACCACACGGTACTCAGCAAGTAAACTTCTAAACACAAGCTAAGGAAACATAATACGAGTACTCCTTACACCTAATAATTTAATTACATAATCACTTATTTGAGGAATAAAGTTCTCACCTGAAGCACCACACTTTATCTTCTCATGGATGCGTCCTCTTGTTACAATGTCAGATCTAACACCGCATGAATTTTGCGGTTCCCTCAAATAATTTAGGTCTAATTTATATATGTATATATATATATATATATATATATATATATAGGGTCTTAAATAAATTATCACTTTATCCCACTGACTATCAATTAAGTCAATTATCTACAATTACCCATCAACTAATTAACTAAAGTAAGACGAATAATTCAGAATTTCCAAAAATAACCTATCGGATCATTACACAATCATCTTCTACAAGTAGCAAGAAAAGACATTATAGATAACTCATGAGTGGGCTAATTATTAATTCTCTTACAATTTTCTGTCAAGACAAAAGCTTTACTATTTTATCTGGTCATTGACGTACACAAAAATTTTAAAAACTGATATTGATATTTATAGAGGAAAGATAAAATTTAATTATCATACTTATAAGTAAGTTATATCTTTGACTAATTGATTTAAATTAGCTTTAAGTTAGAGGAGGTCTTGAATTCAATACTACTGAACCAAAATTTTAAGAATGAATATATTATATTTTGTAAAAATATGCTTAGATTGAGGTTTGCACCTCCAATAGCAAAAGTCAATTGATGAACCATCATACCAATAGGTAACTTTTATCAAATAGCGATATTTTGTTAAATGTATTTCTTTATGCATAATATTAGTATATATTAGTAAAAAGAATCGAGAAAGGGGTGTTGCTTGACACTCTTTTACTCAATGTTGGCCCGTTCATGCCTCCGGTCATGTTATATATATTTTCTTCGTTTTATTTTATGTGATATTGTTCAATTTAGTACGATGTTTTACAAATTTTGCTAATTGGAAATTAGCTTAATTATTTCACATGCATAATTTATAGGTGACTGTTAAATGTCGGCTAAATATATGTCAAATCTTTGATGATTTATTATTATTTTAGATTGATTTAGTCTCCAATGTGATAACTACATTTGATGGAAAAATGACATTTATCACATGCTTATGTTTGTGAAGAAATGATTGAAATGGAAAGGTTTTTATCATATATATCATAATATATGCTTATCTATGACTATATATGGACAGGAAAATGTCTATATCTTGTGTGTGGGAGAAAGAAGAGAAATCATATCCCTTTGGAACGTGAATTTATGTATTATTTTATGTAAAAATATTAGTCATGTACGGATTAATTATTTATGTATAAATTATATATGTATTCATTTTCCACATTTTATCATGCGTAAAATAATATATTGATATCCCCATAACTTATATATATATATATACAGGGGCGGCTCTAATAAATCGGTGGCCTAAAGCCAAATACCAAATGGAGGCCTTAAATTTGAATATTTGTTTTTATGAAGTTTATTATAGCCAATTATTTAATTTTTCTTGAGACATAGTACTCATAATTTTATCAAAACTTCTATTACTTCTTTGCTCTTTTTATGAAAAAGTCTATATTTTCTATAAATAATACTCAATATTTTTTTAGTAAAAAATAATGTATAACATATTAATTTTTAAAAATGAGGCCCCTCAAATTTTGGGGCATAAGGCGGTTGCTTTTTTTTGTAAGGGGTAGAGCCGCCACTGTATATATATATATTAATTGTTTGAATCTTTAAATTGTCAATTAAATATCATATTATTAATTTTATACATAATTAACTTATTTTCTCTCTACCATCAAATATCATATAAACTATATAAAAAATAATATACAAATAATTTATTTCATATTCAGCTATCAATGAATGCTTACCAAGTGGGTACAAATAATTTATTTCATATTCAGCTATCAATGAATGCTTACCAAGTGGGTACAAATAATTTATTTCATATTCAGCTATCAATGAATGCTTACCAAGTGGGTACAAATAATTTATTTCATATTCAGCTATCAATGAATGCTTACCAAGTGGGTACAAATAATTTATTTCATATTCAGCTATCAATGAATGCTTACCAAGTGGGTACAAATAATTTATTTCATATTCAGCTATCAATGAATGCTTACCAAGTGGCCCACTTTCGGGCCGACATTAAAGACATACAAGTAGCAAAGTTGAAAAGATATTAAAGATAACTCATGACTCATGCGCAAATGTCATCGTACAATTATTTAGGCCCAGACAAAAGTTTTATTGTTCACCCCAATCATGTCCATCTTATATACTTCTTTCTCATATTTTATTTTATTTTTAAAAAAAATCCTTTTGAAATTTATCATAAAAAATAATTCTTAATTAATTGTATAGCCATAAATTACTTTATTAAGGATAAAAGAAGAAATTTTAAGATAAATTATTTTTAGTTATATCAAAGTATGACACTATCTTTTTAAAATGGACTAAAAAAATGAGATGTCACATGAAATGGTTTGGGACGTTGCTTGTAAATTTACTCATCCCTAAAAGAATAAGGTATTTGACTAATTAAATATTTTATTCTTCTTACTTTTTAAGAAGGTATTTGACTTGTCAAAAGTTTAAGAATAATAGGAAGAGTTTTAAAATAGGGAAATTGTGCATTATAGCAAATTATTAATTCAAAATAAATGTTATAGCTACAGTCAGTGGCGAATTCAGAATTTCCATTAAGAGGATTCGAAAAAAAAAGAGAGTAGTGCCTAAGATTTGATCTTGGAACCTCTAGATGTGTTTTGAACTCCTCAACCACTAAACCAACCTTTAATCTTATAATCAAGAGGTTCAAAATCAATATATAGACACAATTTTTTTTAAATTTACCTTAAATATACAACGTAATTTCAATTCGCAACAAACTTCTTGTCATTCGCCTCTTTCCCTCTCTGGAATCTCCCTCGCCACTCTCCTCTTTTTCAGCCCTCTCTCGCTCACCTCTCACACCATATACAAACACAAATGTATAATTTGTGTTTGTGTTTGTATAAAGCGAGAGACTGTATATACAAATACAAATACAAATACATATCTCTCCGTCCAATACACTTATAAGTATAAAAATACAAATCTTTCCCTCCCGAATTCTCTTTTGCCTTTCTCTCTAGCTCCCTCGCTTTATACAAATACAAATTATATAAAATACAATGTATAATTTTATTTGTATAAAGCGAGAGAGATTTGATATACAAATACAAATATTTTAACTCGATTTAATTGTATACGAATTCAAATTTTATGTAGATATACAAACACAATCATTGATACATATACATAGAAGTTACATACATACAATTATCTAACCGGTATACATACACAATTCACCTCTCTCCACTCTCTACCCTCTCTCGCTCGCCTATTTCCTCCCTCTCCTAATCTTGCTCGCCACTCTAGCCTGAGTACATATACATATACAAACACAATTTTCATACAAATCGACGCAAATTTTATACAAATCACCACGATTTATACAAATCAGATGCTACATAGCAAACATAAATTGACTATGGAGCGCAAATAGCAAAACTATAGCTATAGAGCACTGATATAATTTTTATATTTGTTTTTCCTAAAATTTACTCTTTAAATATATCCTTTGTTCTTCGGGATGACTCAGTTGGTTTGGAGGGTGGTTATCCACACAAATGACCCGAGATCGATCCCCCCTCAATGCCTTATGAGTCGAGTCTGTCGCATAGGGCTTGCCTAGTGAGATTTACATCTCCTGTGTGATTTGCAGGCTATTACACAGTGGGGGATTTATCCAGTGCGCACAGAGTGCTCACCCAAAGGGCAGAGATTATGACAGAGATTATAGCGGCTGCGGATTATCCTAGGGTTCCAAAAAAAAAAAAAACATATGCTCTAAAAATAACCTAAGTTTTTCATTGTACCATTTAAAAACAAAAACAATCATCCTGTGTCACATTTTCAGTGCGTGTTGATAAACATAAAAAAAACAATATAAAATTACATCCAATTAGTTTAAATTAATTTTCTCTGCTCCAATACGGGTAAAAGAGTTCATCTTCAATAAAGTTAAAAAAAATTATTTCATAGTTAATAATACTACTAAAAACTACTAAAATCTCATAAATTCCGTCGGTTTGTCAATAATTTCTTTTAAAAGAAAACTGTCAGATTTTAGAAAATCAACTTCTGTTGGACAAAATGGTAATCACTCAGGATAATGTCCAAACTAAATAGCAATAAGAAGAGAGTAATAATGATACCAAATATTAAAATGGGATATATATGATATCCGAATAAGTAATATAATAATATTGAAGAAAAACTTAATAGCATCAAAAGACTACTACTCAACACTCTTTTATTTCTTACAATTCATAATAATATTACTTTCACACTATTTTCTCACAAACTAAAAAATAGTTTTTGGATTACTCTCTCTACATTTTAGTGTGTTTTGAACTGATGTTGATGGCCCTTTTATAGAGTAGAATGATTCATGATGATGTAGACAGTGACATCACTGACCATACGAAAATTAAACTTAAGGTAGAATATTTCTTCTATCACTTATCTGCAAAGTGATATTAATTTTGACAAAATTACAAAAGTCATGCAACAAATGTGGACCAATAATTTCATCAATTTGCAGTAATAATTGAAGAGTAATGTTATTGGCCTATTGCTGCAAAGGACGACTTCAAATATATATATAAATATATATTACTCCTATTTAGAAATGGGAGTTTGGGAGGATCAACACTGCACTAAAGAGCTGGACTAAAAGCTATAGAAATTGTACATTGAGGCCCACCAAAAAGATGAACTATTCTTTTTTTCTACTTTCCATTCTCCCCTTTTACTCTCTTTAGTTTATTTTTCATCTTAAATTTTTCATAGATCTTTAAAATATTTTGAATTATTAATTATTAATTATTATGAATTATAATATTTTGATTTTTACGTAGTTTACAAATATATAAATTTCATTTTAAAAAAATTGAAGATATCATACGCAAATTTATGGTCAAACTTAAACTATTTGATTCTCGAGAAATAAAAAGTGTCACATAAAATGGGACAGACGAAGGATAACTCTCAATTTGAATTTATTTCACTTTTAGTTTCCATTTTTAACATAATTTTTCAAGTTGGATTTCTAGGAATTCTATAGTGGACCCATTTAAATTTGACTTTTTTAAAAAAATTAGAGAACTTAGGCGCACTTTGCGCGATCATTTAAATTAAATATTTTTGATTAATTTTATATTTACTCTGTTGTTTAATCGTAATACTATTATTTGTTTTAATAATATGAAGATTGTGAAAAAAAAAAA
>NW_006239106.1:744346-758811 GCF_000226075.1 Solanum tuberosum
TAATTAATAGCTTAAAATATTTGAAAACATATAAAAAGTTTTTGTTAACTTTCAAAATTTCATCTATACCACATAAATTGGGAGAAATATAGATATATAGATATTTTAAGTTGCTAATGATTGTGAGTTATAGTACGTTTTATGTAATTTTCATATGTATTACTCGGTCCTGATTTATGTGATACAAATGAAATTTCAAAAGTCAATGAATTTTTTATAATTTTTTTTTAAAATTAACTTGTTATTTATTGTGATTTATAATATATTTACGTAAAACATACTCTAAATAAAAATAATTAGCAACTTAAAATATATAAAAACATACTAAAAAATTGATTAACTTCAAAGTTCATATGTACCACATAAATTAAAACATAAACAATAACATATATTGGGCCCCGTGTTGGCACGGGGTCCTATATCTAGTTTATATATATCCCACACTTTCATCAGTTATTTTTTGCACAAAACTATAAAATGGAAATATTTTTTTAAGAAAAAACGAAGGACGTCCATCATTTTTTATTTTGTACAAAAACGGAAGGATATCCATCTATTTTTAAAATGTAAAAAAACAATTGAAGAATACAAACAAAAATAATAAAAGCATAAAAAATTGTATTTTGTGTGTCCGTCATTTTTATTTTGTACGAAAATTGACCGGGCGCCCATCTATTTTTAAAATGTAAAACTACAGTTTAAGAATACAAATGAAAATACTAAAAGCATAAAAATTGTATTCTGTGCCCTTCGTTTTTTATTTTGTTCAAAAATTAACAAATGCCCATCGATTTTTAAAGTGCAAACTACCGTTTAAGAATATAAATAAAAATAATAAAAGCCTATAATTATTGTATTTTGTATTTACATGGTACATAAAATAAAATAAAAAGAGTTAAGAATCAAACTTGAACACTATTTGAAATAAAGCATACCTTCATGAAAAATGTGGATTTTAATGAATTGCCACTAGCATGGTCCTTGAGCCTCCTCCCTTATTTATTTTGTATCAAACTTTATTAATACTACCATCATTTTTCTTTTTCTCATTAATATTTCCTCCATCATGACTTCTATTTGGCTAGTAACTCTTGCATTAGTTGCAATAATATTCCTTGTGAAAGAATTCATGAAGAGAAAAGAACTTCCTCCTGGTCCAATAGGGCTTCCACTTCTTGGAAATCTTCATATGTTTGGTGAAAATCTTCACCAAGATCTTTATAAAATAGCCAAGAAATATGGTCCAATAATGACCATATATTTTGGTCTTGTTCCTACTATTATTGCTTCTTCTCCTCATGCAGCACAACAATTCTTAAAAAACCATGACCAAATTTTTGCTAGTAGACCATACCATGCAGCATGTTATTACATTTTTTATAAACAAAGAAATTTGATCATGGGAAAGTACGGACCTTATTGGAGACATATGCGTAAATTATGCACTCAACAATTGTTAAGCAATGTCAAGATCAATTCATTTCAATCTATGAGGAAACAAGAGCTTCAAATTCTTGTGAATTTCCTCGAAAAAGCAGCTTCAAATCGCGATGTGGTTGATCTTAGCGCTAAACTTGCATCTCTTAGCGCTAACATGGCTTGTCTTATGGTAATTGGAAAGAAATATAACAATGTAGATGGGGATTTCAAAGATATGGTCAAAGAGACGTCGCGTATGGCAGCAACGCCAAATCTTGCTGAATTATTTCCCTTTCTTCGTTTTATTGATTTCCAGGGATCGATTCATCGTATGAAACAAATAGCTAAGAGTTGTGATGAATTTTTGGAGAATGTTATTGATGAACATGCTCGACAATATTCGAGTGACCAGTCGAAAACTAGTACAGATATGGTTGATACATTGATGGAAATTATGCAATCTGGAGAAGCTGAATTCGAGTTTGATCGTAGACATGTCAAAGCTATTTTGTTGGTAACGTCATATCAAACTTCTTGAGACTCCAAAGTGTTTATTTTATAATTCATATAGCCAAATCTATCTAGCTTGGGATTGAAGCGTGCATGTTTGTTCATAATGTAAATGTTACAATAACATATCTTTTCGAAATGTACACCAAGATCACTTTGATGTTGTTGGTATTTGATTTAATATTTTTTCTATATTTCACCAATTAGGTTGAAGAAATTACAATAGTTGTGTCTACTTGATTTAGATCTAAATATATTGATCTTTGGTGACAAAGTTTTCACAATCACTAAATATTTTTTTTTCAATATACAGGACTTGTTGGTAGCTTCAATGGATACTTCATCAACATCAATTGAATGGATTTTATCAGAACTTTTCAGACATCCTAATGTAATGAAGAAACTTCAAAGTGAGTTGGATTATGTAGTTGGCCAAAAGGGGATTGTAGAAGAAAAAGACCTAGAAAACCTAGATTACTTAAACATGGTCATAAAAGAAGGCTTTAGGCTCCATCCAGTTGCACCCTTATTACTTCCACATGAGTCAATTGAAGATTGCACACTTGATGGATTTCACATACCTAAAGGATCTCGAGTTTTGGTTAATGTTTGGGCAATCGGAAGAGATCCAGATGTTTGGCATGAGCCTGAAAAGTTCATACCAGAGAGGTTTGTTGAAAGTACTATTGATGTTCGAGGACAAAATTTTCAACTTTTACCATTTGGTTCTGGCAGAAGAAGTTGTCCTGGTTTACAGTTAGGGCTTACCATTGTTCGTTTGGTGGTAGCTCAATTAGTTCACTCCTTCGATTGGGAGTTTCCAAATGGTATGATGTCATGTGATATTAACATGACTGAGAAATTTGGTTTGGTAACAGCTAGAGCTCTATCTCTAATGGCTATTCCTATTTATCGAGTAAAATGAAGTATCTATTTTTCGTATTTTCAGTGTAAGTGTATGTGTGGAAACATTATTATATTGTACAACTTGTTAGTTTCATTTTAGTTTTGAAATTCAATAATCTCTTGCTAAGAAAATAATGACAGTATTCTTCCTCTTCTAAGGGATATGATTGTCGTTCAATAATGATTTCCTTAAATCATATATTATTATAATTGGGAAGAGTTTAAGTCAAAAGTTCAATTACGAAAATACTCTTACACTAATTTTTTCCATTAAAAAAATATCTTTTACTAACTTTTAAAATCAAATCAATAATTACATTTTCTCTAGCTACTCCGTTTATTGCATTAATAAAAAATTTCAATTAAAAGTAAAAATACCTTTTAAGGCATTTTCTTTCAGAGATCACAATAAATATTGACTCTTCATTATTTTTCTTCAACTCTCAGACTTTTGCTCTTCTAACTTCCAAACTTTTGGCCTCCCAATTCAATATATATATCACTATATATACTTGTAACTTTTTAAATCATTTCACTTTGTAGTAGATTTTAATTTTAAACCTGCTGATTTTTTTTCTCTAATGGGCTGTATCAGGTATTGTTTCATTTGTAATAAAGAAATTTTGTTTGCTTTATTGATTCTTGTAATTTTTCAAAATAATTTCTTCTTCTTCCATTGATTATCATGCTTTCAATAAAGATTATTTTCTCAGTTATTTGTGTTTTTCATTTGTTATTGATAAAGTATGTATGCTTCATCACGTATGGAATTGATTTAATTTGCGTTTCAGTTGCATTGATATTCTTTATTACATAAAGAATAATTTTCTTTTCTATTTTTGTTTGATTAGATACAAATAATCTTAATTATTATTCTGAAGAAAAATAATGCAACACCTTGTGCATCAATAAAGCCATACGTAGAAGTAAATAAATACAGTATATTTTTGTTTGTATCATTATAACTTCTTTATTTTTTTGGCATAATTATTGTAAATTTTTATTTTATTTTTGTACCATTTGTTAGTAAGGAATAGATGTCTCAGTTCTAAGCAAAATATTTGGCAGATTTAGATGGTAAAATTTAAATTTTGATACAGTTTATATTGTTAAATTGAAATTTGTAAGTTAATTATATATGTCAAAGAACTGAAATCGAACTCTTTTTTTCATTTCTTCCATTTTCGGAAGTTGATTTGAATGAGGAATTGAGATATGATTATTTCTTACGCAAAATTAGTTAAATATTAAATAACTTTTTTAGTATCGAATACGTCCGTAACTTGACATGGGTGAAATTCAAGTATATAATCCAAAAATATATTTTTTTCTTTCCTTTTTGATCATTTTTTGTTATGTCAACACACTATGTTAATTTATTTTTATTTATTTATTCAATATAATAATAATGAAAAAAGTATGTATCAACTATAATAAGTAAATGAATACTTTATTTGTAGCTTCTATTTTATAAAAATGAAATTTATGATTAATATTATGTCAAATAATTAAAATTAATATATTTAATCTTCATTGCCGTTCTTTTATTTTCAAAAATTAATTAGAATAGGAAAACCATTTTCATAAGTTAATTGTAATATAAAAAGAAGATTATTTTGATTATTGATTCTTGTGTGCTATAATATAGTACTTTAATATTTGTCATCTACAGTTCACTTTTATAATATTTTTATATTTGTTGAATATAAACTTTTCACATTTAGATATGTTTTGCATTAATTTATTTATTATTTAAGTTTTTTTTCCCAATAATATGATGACATGTTTATCTTATTGCTTTTCACGTTAATTGAGTTGATGTTACAAATGTTTTTTATGTTAAAAATGGAAGGTTTTAAATTCAAAGTTGGATTACGAAAATGCCTTTTCTCTATATTTTTTTTAATTAAAAAATACTTTTTTCTAACTTTTATAATCAAATCAATAATGACAATTAATATATTATATATTAGAAAGTTTATGTTAAAATGTTGAACTTTATTATATGCTTTTGAAATAAACCTATAATGACACCTCCACTTTATTATATGTTTTTCAAATAAACATGTAATGACACTTCCTTGAATTATAAAAAGAGTTTTTCTGACTCTATTTTATATTATTTAATTTCACCAAATTTCTTACATTACATGGATTTAATGGACGAACTTGGTGGCACACAATAAGATAAATAAATTAGAAACATGAGTTGGAACGGTATAAAATTTAATATAATGATAGAGGTCAAACGTGCAACGCACGTTCCTAGGATATATATATAAAGTTATCTTTTTTTATATGCATTTATTTTTTGCATCATATAATTTTTGGTTTATATTATTTTCTTTTTTTCTACCATACTATTAATATATCACAAAAGATTGTGTTGTATTTCATAATTCAATTATATGTATATAACTTGATAAAAATTTCTTTTGCCAAAATTTACTTATGACAGAATTAATAATTTTGAATGAGCCAAAGAAGACAAAGGGTACATATACATGTAATTATTATTTATATATGTCAATTAAATATTTAAACAATGATTATTTTATAACAAATAAATACCTTTTTTGTAGGTTTAGACTATGAAATTGATAATGATCTACTAGCCATCCTAAGAAAGACATATGTTGATCGAATTTCTCTACAACTATTACAAAACACCACTCTCCATTGACGACAAGTTCTTGATATGTATGCATCTGTAAAAAAAGTGGAGGGTATTATTCCTTAAAAAGAAGGCGGAAACTTTAAGTCATTAAATCTTTTGCTATAATGTCGACATTTAAATTGTGTTATAACATATTAAAAAAAGAACTTTTAACAAGTTGAATACTTGATATATTATAAGAATTGTATAATTGAAGTCATTATAGTATTAGTTTTGAAATTCACTTGATAACAATATTTTTGTATGATGTGCCTTGCAATGATCATAATATCAGTTGAATATGCTCACCGTTCATTGATTTGAGTTTATTTTACACATCGTACACTTATATTTTAGAAGTATTTATACTAATTAGCACGATCTACTCGAAAACTAGTATATTAAAACACATCTAGCTAAAAAAATTGTTATTAATAATCTCTTTTTATACTAAACATCAGACGTAAAATATGATTAATGTTTCTCTAATAGGTGATGTTTTAGAAAGACAAATTGGAACTCACAGAGATAAAGTCTTATATCATGTGTTGAGCTGTTCATGACTTGATTTGGATCGGTTTTTGGCTAAAATTACAATCAACTTAATTTATTTGGCTTTTTAATTATGAAAATGAATCAAAATCAAATATAATTCATATTAATAGATTTGGTTGTATTCGATTTGGTTCAATTTATTCATAAACATAATAGTGTTTCTCTTTTATATATATATATATATATAGCAAGAGATGTTTTTATGAAATAAAAATAAAAAATAAAGTAAATGTGCATGGAAGATTTCTCATTGGTTTTGTTTCACTAACCGGAACCATTTCTCATCGGCTTAAATCACTAGCCGGAACCATTTCCTATCGACTTCATATCATTTCATTAGCCGGAACCATTTTTGTCACGCCCCGAGCCTACTCCCTGAACGTGATCGGCACTCGAGAATCATTGTTGGCCCCAAGCGAACCCTTGGTCTGGTTCAATACTCAGCGGAAGACTTACTCAACAATAAGAAACTTTAAAAGTAAAACCTTTAAACTCAATGTCTCAAAATAATAGACTCAGAAATGTATAAGAACATTCAACTAGCCAAAAGAAGGCAACTTGAGTCTCAAACATCAACAATGGAAATGAAAAAGACTCATGAACTACTATTGTCTATCTATGAATCCCCTAATACTATGAGGGGTGTCGGGACAAGACCCCAAATCATCCTAACAAACTCAAATAACAGAAATAAATGAGGGATCCTCCGGAAGCAAGGAGGCCACCAAACAACTCTGGGACTACAAGTGGTATTAGCGAAGCGCCTATTGATGACCCTGGTTACCTGTTTCTGCATCATGAAATATGCAGACCAAATGGCGTCAGTACATGAAATGTACGAGCATGCAAGGAGAAATCTAAAACATGACATAAGCTTGAACTGGAACTGAAAAAACATACTCACCTCATCTCAGCTCAAAGGTACTCAAACTCGGAAATACTCAACTCAGTTCAACATAAAAGCAACAATAGAGATGCATTATAAAGAAAGCTTTTAAAACAGTTGATATCAAGCATTATGATCAACACATAACCTTTTCATTTCAACCCTTTTTTATTCATTAAGATTTATCAAGTGGATAATTAACCATTCACCTCATTCTCATTACTCTCAACATACACACAAAAAAGGGAATACACGAATTATAGTATATTACAGGGTCTAGGAGATCACTTACCTTAAATCGATCAACTAGTCACTCCAAGACTTGAGTCTCCCCCTTCCGACCAATGTCCAAAGCCACACAATCAAATCAATCAAGTATTCATAATAAATTTCCAGAAACAACAATACACAACTTATATACTTTTTAAAATGGGTCAATCACAAAACCCAATTCCGAAAAATGAAGTTTGATTCCGAAAATCAACGCTTGAAAATGTTACTTAAGGCCTTAATTAGGAACTCATTGCTCAAAATCATTTCAAAAAATGACTCAAAATAAGTTCACAATCCTCATTTTAGTTTAGAACTTGAGTTCTTGAAAAATCTTGTCATTTGCCAATAAATTCTCAAATTTTGATGTTAAAATCCATAAATAATCAAAGGGAAATGAAGTTTTAGGATCACAAAAGTTTACCCAAATGATTTAGCACAAGAAATCCTTTCGAAAATCGCCTCCAAGGGTTTACCAAGTTCAAAAATGAAAAAATGACGCTCAAAACCTGAAATTTGCAGGTCAAAACCACTCTATGATGTCGCAAAAGCGACCTTGGATTCGCTAAATGTGAACCCCGCGAAAGTGGGGACCTTTGCTTTCGCAAACATCGCGATCGCAACCCATGGTTCGCTTAAGCGAACCCTGCCTAACTGAGGCCCTTCGCTTTCGCGACTAGGGTCTCTCTTTCGCGAACATTGCGATCGCAAGGCACCCTTCGTGAAAGCGAAGCACACCAACATTAGAAAAATCAGTCAACTCTCAAAATATTGAAAGAACCCTCAAGATTCGTTTAGATACCTATACACATGAACCACATATGCAAATCAATTATACTCAATGTTTCAAACTCAATGGAATTGTCAAAACACAAATCTGAGGACTCCTTGACCCCATATCCGTGAAAACCATAGAAAACTAACACAACGTCTAAAAAGGCTAAAACAGGTTTGGGACCTATCAAAAATCAACCAAGACCTCACCTAGACTTAAAATCATCCCCCAAATCTAACGAAACTCTCGAAATTCTAATCCGAGCAACCGAACCCCGAATGTTAATCAAAGTCAACCCAAAGGCTAAATTTTCAACAATTTCTAACTTAGGATCTCAAATCCTCAAAAAGGCTCCGAATTTGAAATCGACAACTCTCACTAATTAGATTCCACAATTTGAGACTGATGGAATCGGCGAAATTCCATATTCCAAAACTTGAAACTCCAAAAGACACTGAAAACCTCTTTCTAACAATATTAACCTTTCAAACTCAAATCTTACCAAATTCTCAACTTTAAACTCAAAGTTTGAAATAAATTTTCAAAACTCAACAAAAACAACTCGCGGTCAATATCAGGAGGGAAAACGGTAAGTTCACACAACTTACATACCGTCGGAGGGTTTTTTTAAGCGCAGGGAGATATTGTGAAACAATCAAGCTGAAAGTTAGAGGAATTACTAGGGGAATGAATAAAATCAGAAACTTGAACTTCAAAGGTACATAACTTTATTTTGTTATTCTCATCAATTATTTTTGTACTTGAAGTTCTTGAAAATAAGGGGGCAAATTATCATGAGCAATCAACGACAAAAAGTTTAGTGAAATACATTAAATCTCAAGTATTTATCTACATGTTGCATTTGATATTGAATTTTTTTTATAATTACATATGATTTGAATATGGCTCTGCACGAAAAAATAAGATATTGTTAGTGCTACAAAATTTTTTGATTTCACAAAAAAAAAATTATAGTTAATGAGGGAATCAAAATATATAAAAATCTTTGATAGAAGACATTCCTCTATTTTTTGACGAAAAAAGGGTATTATGATCCCTAAAATGAATGAGAAATATGATCTTGAAAAGTCGAAGCGTAAGAGCTTAACAATATATTCTCACCATTTGTGTCTGAAAGTGTTTTTTGTTGTTTTTGATTTATAACTTTCAGAGCTTAACATTTGCTATAATTAGGGGTGTTCATGGTTTGGATAAAAACCGATCCAAACCGAAAAACCAAATCAAACCGATTTAATTTGAGTTTTGGTTTGGTTTGGTTTTAGATTGTTAAGAACCGATAGTCATTGGTTTGGATATGGTTTTGTTCAAAAAAAATCTAAGAAATAACCGAACCGAACCAACAAGTTATATACATAAATTTTATTATTATACATACATAATATATTATATTCATAAACAATTTTAAAGATTTTATATATGTTTCATCAAAATTTATTTATAATTTACTTGTGAAAGAAAAAATGTCCAAGGTGAGAACATTTTTCTTATTGGTTTCATGTATATACTATCTATGGAAATTCATTGTGGGACTGAAAATGTCATTGTCTCTTCCTTCTATGCCAAAATAGTGAATTTTTGAAGTTTTATTTAGTAAATTCAATGATCCAAAGTTCTGTAATGCCAGTCATTTTAACTATTTTTTCGTTTGAATGGATTGTTGTCACTTTTTTCACGTTTTGAATGAATTATTTCTTTTATTTTTATGTATGGTTAATAACCGAATAACCGAACCGAACCAAACCAAACCAAAATCGAAAACAACCAAACCGATAAATGTATATTATATTTGGTTTGGTTTGGTTTTGATAATTTTAAAACCGATTAAGTTGGTTTGGTTTTGATTTTGACCAACAATCGACCCAAACTAACCCATGAACACCCCTAGCTATAATGAAGTGACTATTGATCTACTTTTTGGTATGACTAGTTTGAGTCACGAGAATTCTTTTATAAATTATGCTAAAAATAAGATCGCAGAACATTTTACGTATTTTTCAGATGAACTTAATATCACCACCCTTGAAGAACTTAGTTTTGATCTTGACAATTATATTCATTATTTGAGGAAAGTGTTAGGACCAAAATAAGCAGGTTTTATGTGGAAGCTAGCAAAGCAAACCTCGAAAGACCATAAGTAATAAGACAAATGAGAAATATACCAAAAGACACAAAGATTTAACGTAGTTTGGTCAATCGATCTACATCCACAAAAGAGATGATCAATTCATTATATAAATATGAGAGTACAAAATATAGAGAGAAACAACCTAAACCAATTCACTCGGGATACATGGGAGGGTCCCAAAAATTCCCCCCCCCCCTCCCCCCACCAACAAAAACTCTCAAATCCCCTAGGACTACATTATGAATGTTGATTAAGTTAGAAGAAACAAGTATATATATATATATATATATTTATAGAGTCCTAAACCTTTTCCAACAAGAAAAAGACTAGTCAAATCTTAAACTTTTTCCTAAAAGAAAAACCTATTTATGGTAAGAAACTCAGGGCAAATAAAACCCAACAAAAAGGAAAAATCGCTTTCTCAAATTTGAAAGGACTTGGAAATCTTTCAATCACATTGACTAAAACAAATATGCAAAAGACATGTGATAACTTATTTATCTACTTGTGAAGTTAAGCTTTGTATTACTTATGCATATTACAACAGTAGAAAGAGTTTTTTCCTCAATAAAGTTCATAAAAAATGACCTGCGAAGTAGAATTGGCAATGACTTTTTAAATGATTGTTAAGTTTGTTATATATTAAGGGTGAGGTATTTGAAAGTATAACTAATAATGCGATCATTGATTTTTTTTCAAAATACGACTATTCGTCGAGTGCAATTGCAATGATAGTACTTGTTTGTTAATTTGACAATTGTTACATTTAGTTTGAGATCATTATCCTATTTTAAAATTCTGAATTTACAAACATCAAATTCTTATTCCACCTCATTTTGCATTCAACGTATTTTTATTTTAAAATTACAAAATTCAAAAAGTTTATTTACTTTCTCAAATTTTATGTCAAATAAAAATCATACGAACAAATTCTCACTTGTACGTAGACGTTGTTCGGATGATTTGATAGTGTTACAAATTTTTGGCATGTATAATTTGAACTTGAAATATTAACACATTTTTAATATGTTATACACACCTCTTGTAATTAGATTTGCGTAAAAATGGTGCATTGGACAACGGAGAGATGCAACAAAATTTGTGCAGGGCCATAGCCCAAAGAAATTAGAAACGTAAGTAACTACTATTACTAACAATTGACACAAGTGGTCCACCTATTAATAGACTACACACAACTATATATATATATAGAAGAGCCAAAATTGAAACGATCGATCAAGAGTATTTTGTCGATCGACAAAATTAAATGTCCAACTTAAAGCAGTGAGCTTCTAAGAAAGCTAGCTGACTAGAATGGGGACTTGTTAGAACATGATTGCTCTCTCACACTGTCGTGGAAGTTCTTAAATTTCCCTATAAAAAATATGCAAATTGCTAGGCCACGTTTAAATCCTCACTTTGGGAAGTCTAAAAGAGATCATGTTAAATGAATATCTAAAAAATATATATATTTAATATTTAAACATCTAAAATAAGGTTATTTTTAGGAAACTTACAAAAATCTCACTAGTTAAGGAGATAAATATTTAGACACAAGATTTTGGTGCGTCCAGAGACATCCACATACATGTATCTTATCTCAAGATACATGAAGTTAAAATTAGGTGTAATTTATTCTAAATACATTGTATTCAAGTGAATTCATATATATCTGAATACATAACAAATTGCATTTGCCACTCTCCAATATATCTGGTATCCCAGATACATGTGAATCACACCATGTATCTAGTGTGATTCTCATGTATCTAGAATACATGACTATCTCGCTCGCTTCTCTGCCCATCTCGCTTGCATCTTTTTCTATTTTAATGTATCTGATAGTAAATATACATGTATCTGGGTGTATTTTCCTCAATATATATAATAGAAAACTCTTAATTAATGGTACAGTATGTAATTATTTGAAAATATAAATAGAATTGGTATGTATAGAGTATAGAGTATGGGTGTATATCTAATAAAATGGTTTTTTTTCATATATATATAATAAATCAGAAGATCCAAGAAGAGCTAGAAGACATGTGATGATAATATATGTTAAGCACAACAATGTCCTTGGTGGTCCATATATTAATTTTATAGAAGAGCTAGAAGACATGATGATGATTAAATTGAATGTTAGATAGTGACAAAACTAGAAGATCAAGCATCAATTAAATATACAACACATATATATATATAATATATATATTATATATATATGGCAAGATGGTTGGCATATTGTTCATATTCCTAATCAGGTCTAGAGCAGAAAGGCATGTTTACTTTCTCATTGAGCAGCGGAGTTAGAAATTGAGCGAAAAAAATGTAAAAAAATAATAATTCCCAGTTACATTGTATTAAGAGTGCACAAAATTGAATATATGCTCATAGTAACTAAGTAATATATAATATATGTACATCATATAATATTAGTACAAAAGTGTGCATAGGACCAATCACTCTTCGCAAAAGATGTCTCCCCCATGGTCTCATTTGCTTGGCATTTGGTAAGAAAGAGGAGACCAAATACCTTGCTTGATTCTAGGAAAGAATCTCTGCATTACTAATTTGTGTGTTATTAATTTTTGTACCAAATGGTCCCTTATAGTATAATTGACTAATGAACAATTTCTGAATAAGAAACTTTAATGATACCACAACAATATACATATACTCTTATAATATCATTGATTAATGAGTAATTTCTGAACGATAAACTTTAATGATACCAATACAATATATATATATACTGATTTAATATCATTTAAGAAAAATTATCAGCCTTAATGATATCAATATAGTATATGATACTTATTTATTTTAGTTAAGCGAAAAGTATCAGCTTTAATGAATTAATGAGGGTATGGGTTGTAGTTTTTTTTTTTTAGAGAATGTGTATTTTTTGAATTACTTTGGATCGGGGTATGAAAATGTAATTGTTTTGAGTGTGTAACATCTCGCAAATTGAAATTACTAGGAATAAGTTAAGAATTGGAAATAGTGATTTTTGGAAAAAATGAAAATCTGGAAATTTGCTTAAGTTAGGTTAAGAATGAGTTTTGGGTCAACTTTAAACGATCATAACTCCTAGCTCAGGATGATTTAGGTGTGGTTCCAGGTATCGTAGGAAATATCTTGGAATAATCTTTTCCAACGCCGCCGAGTTTGCACGATTCCGAGTTCGTATGAGTGAGTTATGCCCATTGGGAAGTAGGGCTGTTCAAGTAAGGAAAGTCTAAAACCGGATTTTGGAAGGGTATTTTAGTCTTTTCCTTACCCAATTGTTTTTGGGAGTTTAATTGGTGTAAAATAAGGTTTTTGTCAGTTTAGAAAAGTTGAAGTTCACGCTAGGGCTTGGAGAAAAGAGAAAAGAGGAGAAAGGAGAAGAGAAATCAAGAATCGATCAAGAACGTTCGAGTTTGGTTATGGATTTCGCCAAGGATTCAATCCTACGAGATATGTGAGATCACATAGCATTGGGTTAGTTCACCCACGCGCCAATCATGATTCAATTTAGTAAAGTTATATTGATTTGAAAGTAAATTCTATGAGTTCTTGATAAAATTCGTTTGAAATCTTGTGGGTTCTTGTTGTTGAAGTTCCTTGTGTTTGATTCATGATTTTAGGTGTGATTTCGAGTAGAATCTGATGTATTTTGAGGGTTTAATCGATTCTAAGTGTTTGGGGAAAGAACCATTGGAGTTTAAAGGGTTTAGAGTTGAAAAACGAGCAAGAAAAATCGTCAAAACCTAGGGAAAGGGGTGGGGCGCCGCGCCAGCCAGTGCCCCCCAAAATGTTTTTTGATGTTTCACCCCTGGGGTGCCGCGCCTACCAGCGCACTCCAACTTCAGTTCTGAAGTTTTGGGTCTGGCGCCCCGCGCCACTCAGAGCGCCAGGGACGTCAAGTCTTCTACTTTTTCCCCCTTCTTTTCGTACTAGTTCCTTAGAAATGTACCTATGTTTTCTAGTTGATTCTGACACTCTAAGGTACGTCTAAACATCATGAAATCATCCATAAACATGAATGAACCTTGAATCCATAATTCAATTCAAGTAAAGTTAAGAATCAAGTCTACAAGTTAAGAAGCAAGTCAAGAGAATTTCATAAAGTTTTCAAAAGTCTTTCACAAACGTTTTAACTTTGTTTTAAGACTTAAAGTTCAAGTTGAATAAAGAGTACAGAGTAAAGATTGAAGTTCATTTCTTCAAAGAAGTAAATGGGGACTATGTATTCCCAAAGAGTTTAAAATGTTTTCACATTTGAGAAAGAAAGAGAACATCGATTCCAAGAGAGCTTTTAAGTTAAGTTTTGAGTAATTATCTCAAACCAAAGAAA
>NW_006239106.1:758987-786929 GCF_000226075.1 Solanum tuberosum
ACTAGTGGATCCACTTAGTTAAGGCGTTCTATATGACGACAAAGTATAGGACAATTCTGGCAGTGTGGGCAAGACGTTGTGTCACCAATTAGGCTAATAGTGGTGGTTGTCAGTTAGAGAAACTCCCACAAAACCAATATTACTTTATTATATGAGTAAAGTTGAGTTTGTTATTGCATTTTGTTTAACGAACTAAGTTGTTTTCCACTGTTTTTACAAGCTTTCTATATATTGCATGTGTTTTATTGCTTTATATTGAGTTGAGTTATTCAGGAGTTGAGTAAAGCTAGGGTAAGTGTTCCTTTCAGATTCTTTTCAAGCCTATGTTATGTTTAGCATTCCAACTCGCATACTCGTACATATAATGTATTGATGCCAGTTGGCTTGCATCGTCTTATGATGCAGACGCAGGTAACCAAGATCAGCATCCAGCGCCTCGTTGATCAGGTTGAGCACTCAGATTCAGTTGGTGAGCCTCCTTGCTTTCTGGAGGGCTCTTTTTTACATTGCTTTCTAGTTTTCAGTTGTTAGAATGATCGGGGGTGTTGTCCCGACATCCCTCTTTGTTTTAGAGGCTTTATAGACATATAGTTATAGTTCTTTAGTCTTATTCATTTCAGTTGTATACGTTTAAGACTTGAGTTGCCATCTTGGCTAAGTTATTATTTCTTAAGTTATTGCAATGAGTTATGTTTCTTATGTTTAAGTCTTCCGCTGAATAAGCCAGGCCAAGGGTTCGCTTGGGGCCATCAATGGTTCACGTGTGTCAGTCCTGCCCAGGGTGTAGGCTTGGGGAGTGACAGAGTGTTATGGCCCATTTATGTACGTTTTCCTTAATTTTTTGGGTAAAGTTAGGCTCAGATGTCATATCTTTCCTTGCACATAGTATCAGAGTCAGGTTCATTCCCATTTTGGGCTCCTAATCTAGCCTTCAGTTGGGCCTAGGCTTGAAGGAGGTGTTAAAGTGGATAATAGGTGTCACATTGATTAGAAAATGGACCGATAGTCTGTTTATATGAAATTGGGAAATCTCCCTAATAAACTAATTTTTGAGATTGAGTTAGGCACAAGTATCATATCTTCCTTGCAAAATAGCTTCTTTTTCCTTTTTAAAGCAACTTTGGACCTTGCAAAATATCAATATTCCATTTAGGGGTATCAAAAATTAGCCCAACTATAGGTGACCCATCCAACCCACCCAAAATTTTAAGGGTTGGGCTCAAGATAATTTGAATTGGGTTTAATCTCAATTCATTCAAGCCTTAACTCATTTTAAGAAAATATTTAATTGAGTCTAATTTAATCTTCAATTTTCAATCCGTTTTAAGACTCTTTATTTGGATTGATGTAATGTATGTTCCTATATTTAAGGTATGAATCACTATCTATTTTATATCTTTTAGAATTTATCTATCCATTTGTAACTTCTTTTTTAAAATTTTATTGAGTTGAAATTCAAATTGTGGTTATAAAAGTTAAATAACTATATGTTAAAATTATGGGTTGGGTGGGTCATGACTCAACTCGATTTTTAGTCCATTTAAACCCAACTCATTTGAGCCCAAAGCAAACTTGGACGGGTCAAGACCCGACCCAATTTCTATTTCAACTCATTCTAATATCTCCAATTTCAACTCAACCCGCCTATTTAACATCCCTAATTTCATTAAATGAGATTTCTCAAAACCTGCATCAGCTTTGCGAAAATCAACTCTGATAATTTATTTACTATGGGTCTATGACTAATTGCAAGTTAACTCTATTTTTACTAGTGTGCCTAACCTTTTTTTTTTTCAATTTATGTTGAAAATGAGATGTTAGACACCTTTAAATATACATAACTATAATTTTCTTTTGAATTTAATTTAAACTAGGTAGAATTCAATGATTAAATCGAATATTATTCTAAGTGAACATACAAAGTAATTGTAAATTAATTTATATATCCAAGTGAGATAAAGAGACTAGGCATGCTAATTAATTATTATAGAAGAAGAGAACTCCTAGTAAATATTTTATTCATTTTAATTTATTTATCTTATTTTCCTTTTAGTTTATTTTAAAAAGAATATTTCTTTATGACAACTTTTTAATTTAATTTTTCACCTGATAAGTTTAAGATTACAAGATTAAATGATATTGTTATATGTTCAACGTATGGATGACAATGGGGCTGGGTCATAATAGGTCAATATCCAACCCAACTCAAATTTGTTTGAGGTCAAAAGACTCAAAACGGATCATGTTGGTCATAAAACAACAAGACTCAAAATAGCTTTTTAAAAATATTCTGACAAGATTTTTCATGAATTAATATGCATTACATATCAACCAAATTTACAATGGATTGAAATGAGTAGAACTAATAAATAAGAAACCTAAACGGATTGGATGGACTGGATTTAATTTTACCTCTCCTATTATTTTGTTGATGATAGTAATGTGGTTCCCGTCACTAGATTGACATCTAATCTCATGAAAAATAAAAAAATAAAAAAATAAAAACTCACCACCCTAAAGCATCAAACTATTATTAGAACTAGTATAAGTGCCGGTACATTACGCGGATATTTTAAAATATTATAATATTTTAAATTAAAAATAACTACTCCCTATGTCCCAATTTATGTGGCACTTTTCATTTTTCGAGAGTCAAACAGTTTAAGTTTGTCTGGGAATTTGCGCATGGAATCTTCAATTTTCTTGAAATGAAATTTATATATTTGTAAACTATGTAAAAAGTACTATAAGTCACAATAATTGATGATTCAAAATATTTAAAAGATCTATGAAAAATTTACGGTCAAAGATAAACTTGTTTGAATCTTGAAATCTGAAAAGTGCCACATAAAATGGGACGGAGAGAGTAATAAAATTTATCATGCATTTAGTAATGTATATTTTAAAAATAATGATACAAATTATTAACTTATTTATTTGTGCATATTAAATTAATATGCATTTCTTAAATTGGTTATTCTTTCAAATCACAGAAGTTAACAATAATAAAATAATAATTAACAATAATTAAACAGCTAAATAAATTAAACAATGTAAATTAAAAACTTGATTTTAGTTGCATCCTCATAAATTATTTCAATTATCAAATAAGAAATGAAGAATATGTGGATCCCGAATTTGAAAAGTGGATACGGATGGTTTTAATAGCATAGAAGAGACGGAAAAAGTTTCATGTCATCCAAGCCTTTAATTTCCTACCTTTTTATACACCAAAAATTGGTGTGATACTATCCGAGTAACTCATAAAATGATGTATCATAGCCTTTCCTTATGTATATTTAGACAAACACTCTTGAATGCTTCATTATTTGTGGCTGCAAAAAAGTCATAACGTCTTGGAGTTTACATGCTAAGATCAAAGCATTTGATTGAGAAGGTGTCCAATTCACAAAATTTTCATAAATTGTTGCATTTTCGGGTAGTATGCCGTTTGTGGTTAATATAAGTTAGAATCGTGATTTGGAATTATAAATAAGATAATCAACAGTTAAGAATTTTAATAGTTATTTTTAATATAAATAAATGTTTTTTTTCAAGAATTAAATTCTTGATCAGTTACCTAAATTTGAGGCCATCGTTGCAATTTTCGTAACTTAAAATTTAAAAAGTAATTGCAATTAATTTTTAAAAAAAATTTGAATAGTTAATATTAAATATGTAAACTTCCAACAGAAAGAAGAAGAAGAAGAGTTCTAAGCGCGCATTAATTTAAGGTTGCACGTTTTTAGACTCCAACATGGAGAGTAATAATTTAAGCTTGCACATTTTTAGGACTCCAACTTGGAGAGTTAATATGCAGTTAGGAATATTTTAATTTTATTTTTTTCGTTATTATTTTTATTTTAATAATAAATATTTTTTTTTGTGTGGTGCTAAAACATGATGATTTTTACCTCTCCTATTAAATATTGATAAAAGATTACGTGAATTTGTGTAGAATTTAGGTTTTAAATGGTATATAAAATGTTAAATTTCATTTATTAAAATTTTGTATATAGAAATAAGCATAAACACAGATTAATTTAACAATAGAAAACGAAAAATAGATATTAAAATTGTTGGCTATATTTTCTGGAAACTAACTGATTAGCAATTCATTTTGTTTTTGCTATTATTATTGCCACCTGAATTCTAATTTAAAGCATTTTATATTTTATGAGAAAAACACTTAATATCACTGATTAGCAATTTAAATGCAGATTAAATACTTGGTTCTCGTAAATAAAGATTAGCCAAAAAAAATAAATTCCCTGTAGCACACTTCAAAAAAAATTCCATACAAATATGAAATAACTTATCTATAAAAAAAAATGTAATATCATTCTTGAAATTATTTTTGCACAATTGAACTTCATCAATATATTATATCGTATCATATCTACTGATAGATACTGTTAAGCAAAATTAACTTCTATACTGATTTCACCCATGTAAAATGTTTATTTGAGTTTATTGTTAATTTACTCAAGTGTTTGATGAAGAAATGAACATGGTTATTATCTAAATGGCTTAATGTATCCATGAATCTGAATAAGAAAACGTCTGAACCTGTGTAGAAAATATAAATATTTAAGAATTCATACAACGTAAAAATAACATACGAGGTTAGAACAATTATATGAATCAGTAACACATTACTGACTCTTTTAATAATTGAAATTTATATTAAACTACTGTGTCAAAGCTTCTTAGACTTATGATCCCTATACCATTTGACACCGCATTCTTGCATATTAATTGCAAAGCCAACAAAGTTGTTGTCTCTGATCCTATGACTACAATTTGTTGAATAAAAATGAAAGACAAGTAATAATAAATAAAAGAGGATTCAAACATGAAACAAATAAATAAAATAAAAAACAAGCATGAGATTTATTATGAAAATATCAAACAGTTAATCGGCAAGTAAGATTATTATGAAAAAAGTGAAACTCAAAAAATTAATTGACAAGTTTATTATGCACGGTTGTATTTTACATAAGATTGACAATTGTTGTATAATATTTTATTCTCATTATTATAACAATATACTATTTTTGAATTAGTTTCATCTATAGACCTTGCTTTGAATTCAAAATAGATCCCACATATCCTTGATTTACTTAACATGACTCGATCAAATATAAAGAAGTAATTAGAAGCACTCACATATACATGTAAGTTTGACTTTTTATTTTAATTTAAAAATTACTTTTTTTTAAGCGAATTCAAACAGTGTCTTAGATATTTTGCATTTTTGTCTTGTAGTCTATCATTTTGCCTTCCATTTTCACCACAATTTCTCTTTTATCAGATAGTGCTACACCCTATAAGTAAAACTACAATCTCAACATTCAATTAGTACCATAAAAAAGTGCTTCAAACTCCATGGCTTTTCTATGGCTAATAACTTTTGCACTAATTCCCCTGTTATTTCTTCTTATTCAACAACTTCAAAAAAAGTTCACTAACAAGAAACTTCCTCCAGGTCCAAGAGGCGTCCCTCTTATTGGAAATCTCCATATGTTTGGTGAAAATCTTCATCAAGATCTTGGAAAAATATCGAAAAAATATGGTCCCATAATGTCAATCCACTTTGGTCTTGTTCCTGTAATTGTTGCTTCATCACCTCATGCTGCAGAGCAATTCTTGAAAATTCATGATTTACTATTTGCTAGTAGACCTTCTAATGAAGTTGCAGAGACCCTTTTCTACAATCGTAGAAATCTTGTCTCGTCTAATTACGGACCTTACTGGAGAAACATGCGTAAATTATGCACTCTGTATTTGTTAAGTAATGCAAAGATTCAATCTTTTCAACCTTTGAGGAAAAAACAAGTTCAAATTCTCGTGAATTTGATGAAACAGGAACGTAATGTGATTGATGTTAGTGCAAAAATTGTCTCTTAGGGTGTGTTTGGTAAGAAGGAAAACATTTTCTCAATTTTCTCATGTTTGGTTGAGCAAAATGTTTTCCAAATCAACTCATTTTCCTCAAATTTAAGGAAAATGACTTCCCTTAAAAAATTAAGGAAAACATTTTCCAAAACTCTCATCCAACTTCAAATTATAATTATTCTTTTGTTGAAAATATAAATTTAAACCTTTTAAAAAAACCTCAAAAAATTAAATTAAGTGCTTTTCAAAATATTTTTAAGTTTATTTTTTAAAATATTTTCAATTTCAAATTTTTATTTTTTTTCCCCATCTCACCTCTACCCCCTCCACCAACCTAGCCTCCCTCAAAAAAATTTAAGTTTATTTTTAAAAAATATTTTCAGTTTCAATTCAAAAATTATTGTTTACTTTCTAGTAAAAATAAAAGATATTTTCTCAAAAATATTTTTCATTCATAAATCAACACACAAAAAACTTTTCCGGAAAATATTTTCTACTCACCAACCAAACATGAGAAAATAAGTTCAAAGTCTACTTATTTTCCAGGAAAACATTTTCATTCATACTAAACACACCCTAGATTCTTGTTATTTTAAATTTTTTGTGTCTTTATGTCATGATGTCTGCTTAACATTCCATGTCATAGGAAAGGCATCCCCACTTCCTCTTCTTCACAAAATTTTCTTCTCTTTCTGCATTTCTTTTGTTTTACAGATTTATATTTAATTTATGTTTGGGTTCGATTTGACAAAAGAGAAGAAGAAGGGAGAGATATGTATGGTGGCAGCGGCAATACCATTTTTTCCGACGAAAAATTTGGTGGCAGATTTGAATGTGCGGTTGGTCGTTTGAAAGGCAAAGGTCGTTTGACGATGGTAGATTTGTGGATGATGACGACCGATTTGATGGAAAAAAATAAGGTGGTGTACTTGAAAAAAAGAATGGCTGAAAATCGAGAAAAGGAGAAGGAGTTGTGGGTGGTGTGGATGGTTGGAATGGTAAAATGGTGGTGGGAACATCCATGAAAATAAAGAAGAAGAAGATATAAAAAGATTTTGTTTTGGCTAAAACTTGTCCTTTTACGCGCCTCTCTTTGTGTGCTTTACACACACTTTGTCATGTCAGTGAAAATGGTTTAATAGGTACAAATTCTTTGTTGTATAGGGTGTTTAATAGGTAGAGTTTTTAGTTGAGGTGTTAAAGTGAAATATGCGGACAACTTTAAGTGGCCGCCTATGACTTAAGCCTATTTTTTATCTACCTACCAAACATCATATAAATTATACAAAAATTCATACATAAATAATTAATTTCTTATCCAACTATCAAACTACGCCTGCTAAGTGGGTCACGTTCACAAATTTGAACATGAAATTCATCTTTTTCGGATAGACAATCTGTTAGCATGAGTTTGGAAAAGTAGTTAATGTGTAGATTTGTTTCTAATTATTTGAGATCAATTAGAATATCTTGTGGATTGTTTAGGATATCTTTTGGGATTATAGTAGCATATTCGTTGGAATTGTAAATATCTTACCATATCTTTGTAATTTTATATAACGTATAGTTGATACATAATGAAAGTATCTTTTTCACCCATTTTGAGTTGGTATCAGAGCAAAATTTCTTTTCTTTATCCTAAGTCTATAATTCTATGATGGGTGAATCCTCTAAAAATACAAACATCATCCTTAAACCTATAGCCATTCCTTTTGGTGTAAAACTAAATGGAAAGAATTATTCTCTTTGGTCTCAAGTTGTTGAGATGTTTGTTGCAAGTCGTGGAAAATTGGGATATTTATCAGGAACAGTTAAAAGCCTCTCGCTACTGATACCACTTATGAAAAATGGAGTATCGATAATGCTATTGTTAAAAGTTGGCTCGTCGGTGCCATTGAACCCGACATTATGAGCTTATTTGCACGTCTTTCGACGGCCAAGAGTATTTGGGACACCGTGTCTCAAACATATTATGAAAGTGCTGATAGATCAGTTATTTATGAACTCTCTTGTCAAGCAATGCGTATGAAACAAGAGGGGAAAACAGTTTCTACATACTTTGCATATTTAAGCAAAATATGGAAGGAACTGGATCATCGTAAGCCCATATCTTTCACACAACCTGATGTTGTCCAGGCTCGCCAGAAGGAAATTGAAAAAGAACATGTGTATATCTTTCTGGCTGGTTTGGATGATATTTATGATCGTGTTCGAAGTGATATTCTTCGCGCAAACCCTTTTTCCAATCCAGAATCTGTTATTGCTATGGTTCAAAGTGAAGAACAACGGAGGAACGCAATGCTAAATAATAATACAAATTCCAAGATGGATATGGCAGCAAAGGTTTCTTTTGTCCAGAATCGAGATTACCATTGATCAAAAGCTCGTAGCAATGGTGAAAGGGTTGTACTCATTGTGATAATCCCAAACATGTAGTTGAGAATTGTTTTAAGTTACATGGATATCCAAATTGGTAGAATAGTTTAAATGAAAAGAAGTCCAGGGAATAGAGAGATCGAAAGGATGGTGATAAAAATGATGGGAAAGTTGTTGCTATGGTTTCAACTACCACATCACTGCCAACTGCCGAAACGACTTTGGTTTCAACTGAAATTGGTGATTCTGATTTAGCGATACCTAGACACTCATAAGGTAATATTGGATCAACTCTGATTAAAAAGGATTCTGATAAAGACACTGGATGGGTTATTGACTCCGGAGCTACTAAATATGACCTTTGATCAGTCGCTGTTACAAGCTCCTAATAAACCACGTCGTTCACATATGTCCAACACAAATGGTGTATCATCCCCAGTTACTAGTGCTGGAACTGTTGTTTTGTCTCCCTCCTTGTCTTTAGATCATACTTTATTTGTTCCTTCACTATCCAATAATCTTTTATTTGTGTCTCAAGTAACTCAACAATTAAATTGTCTAGTATAAATGTATCCTTATTTCTGTATCTTTCAGGACCTCAACAGCAAGGAGATTATTGGGTGTGGTACTAAAAGAGGGGGCTCTATTATGTGGATGATGTATGTCATGGTATTGCTCTAACCAGTCAAGGTTCCTTTTTCTACTAAAGAACACCAAATATGGATGTGACATCGAAGATTTGGTCATGCTTCTCTTGGCTACATTAAACACTTATTCCCAACTTTGTTCTCAAAGTGCGATTTCTCTAATTTTCATTGTGATGTTTGTGTATTAGCTAAAAGTCATCGCACTACTTATCCTTTAAGTACTAGTAAGGTGACTGAGATGTTTGCATTGATTCACTCGGATGTGTGGGGTCCCTCTCCAGTTTCTAGTTCATCTAGCTATCGTTGGTTTGCAATCTTTGTTGATGATTTTAGTCGTATGACATGGATTTATCTACTGAAGAATAAAAGTGATGTTTCTGAATGATTCCACTCATTTCATAAGATGATTCAAACTCAATTTTAAGCCAAAATAAAAGTTCTTAGGGCAGATAATGGTGGAGAATATGTTAATCAAGTGTTGCAGTCGTATATCCAAAATCATGGTATCATTCAGAAAACTACATGTGCTTTTACACCTCAGCAAAATGGCGTAGCACAAAAGAAAAATCGCCATATATTGGAAGTTACGAGTGCATGCTTGATTAGTTCTCATATACAACCCTCATTTTGGGAGGATGCTATTTTGTATGATGTTTATTTAATAAATCGTGTACCAAGTAGTGTTCTCCATTTTAAGATTCCCTTAAATCACCTCTCCAATTTTGTTATCCTCTCATCTACCTTAAAATTAAAACCTCGAGTTTTTGGTTGTGTTGTTTTGTTTACCTCCCTAAACACAAACGTACGAAGCTTGATCCATGTGCATTATAGTGTGTCTTTGTTGGGTATTTGCCTCATAAAAAGGGCTACAAATGTTATCATCCTCCTACCAAAAGATTGTACGTTACTATGGATGTTACTTTTTCTAAGACCGATATGTATTTCTCTCTGGAGTTATCCAGTTTTTCTCTTCAACAGGAGAATAAGGTTGAAAAGCAAAATAGGATGGTGTTACTACCTGATAATAGTGGTACAAATTCAGATAAATTCATGGCTTAGCTCAACAACCCCAGACCAAGGCATTCTGAATCAAATAGTGCAACAAGAAAGTGAAGAATCCCCCTCTCCAGTACCTTTAGTACCCACCAATAATGTTCCTTCTAATGATGTTCCTGAGGTATGTGTTACTTATGAGGAGACTAATACTAATAATTTAATTGATGACACTATATTAGTTGATTTTAGTGATGATAACAAGAATAGGTATCAGTTACTTCCTAAGATCAATCGAGGAAAAGCACCAGCAAGATACTCTCCTGAAAATCCAAGTCAAATATCCTATTGCTCATTATGTTTTCAGTGGACACTTACCAAGCTCTATCCAAGGCTTTGTGAATCATATGTCATCAGTTATTATCCCTACAAGATTTGAAGAAGCATTGGATGATCCTAAATGGGTAGAATCTATGAATGAGGAGATGCGAGCACTAGAGAAAAATTATACATAGGATATTGTGTCGTTACCAAAAGGGAAGAAACTAGTTGGATGCAGATGGGTTTTTTCAGTGAAACACAAGCCAGATGGTTCAATTGATCAATTCAAAGTAAGACTAGTTGCTCGTGGCTTTACACAAACCTATGGTGTTGATTATCAGGAGACTTTTGCGCTAGTGGCAAAGCTAAGTATTGTTTGTGTTCTATTATCAATAGCTACTAATCTTGACTGGCCTCTACAACAATATGATGTGAAGAATCCTTTTTTGCACAGAGAATTATCTGAAGAAATATATATGAGCATACCTCCTGGTTACAATACTTCTAGAAATACAGATTTAGTGTGCAAGCTAAAAAAGACATTGTATGGTCTGAAACAATTGCCTAGGGCATGGTTTGGAAGGTTCCGACTAACAATGAATAAATATGGTTACACTCAGAGAAACGCAGATCATTCCTTATTTTTGAAGAGACAAAATGGTAAGATAACTATTCTTATAATTTATGTTGATGACATGATTGTTACTGGTGATGATGTTGATGAGATGACTTAATTGAAGACTTGCTTGTCCTCTGAATTTGATATGAAAGATCTAGAAGGATTAAAGTATTTCTTGGGTATTGAAGTTATTAGGTCCAAATAAGGAATATTTTTGTCTCAATGCAAATATGTTCTTGATTTGTTAAAGGAGACGGGAATGTTAGGTTGTCAACCTATTGATACACCGATTGAACAAAATCAGAGCTTGGAGGAACTTCCTGATCAAGTTCCTACTAACAAATTAGCAAGATATCAAAGATTAGTGGGACACTTGATATACTTATCACATACCTGACCAGATATCGCTTATGCGGTTAGTGTGGTAAGTCGTTTTATGCATAATCCAAGTGAAGTTCATATGAATGCAATCATTAGAGTCTTGCGATACTTGAAGTCAGCACCAGGAAGAGGCCTCATGTTCTGTAAGAATCACCATACAAAAATATGGGTTATTGTGATTCAGATTGGGGTGCCAAAGAAGAATGATGACGCTCAACAACGAGGTATTTCACTTTTGTTGGAGGTAACTTGGTTACTTGGAAAAGTAAAAAACAAAAGGTTGTCTCATTGTCTAGCGCAGAAGCTGAATACAGAGCAATAGTTAAAGGTATCCAATAATTATTATGGTTGAAACGACTTATGGGGGAGTTTGGGTTTTCACTCGACCAACCTATGAAGTTATTTTGCGACAACTAGTCTGCTATTAAAATTGCAGAAAACCCAATTCAACATGATCGTACTAAGCATGTGGAGATTGATCGTAATTTCTCTATGAGAAATTTGAGGATAAGACAATTGAAGTTCCATATGGGAAGACCTTAAAGCAGCTAGCTGATGTTCTAACTAAAGTTGTATCCAGAAAACCTTTTAATAACTCACTTGTCAAGATGGGCATACATGATATCTATGCCCCATCTTGAGGGGGAGTGTAGTATGAGTTAGGAAAAGTAGTTAATGGGTAGATTTGTTTCCATAAACTACGTAGCCAGTGTGGGTTAGCATCGCACAAACTTTTGGGTGACTACTTACTGCCTTTGAGCAGAGCTTTCATATGGATTCATGAGTTGAGTTTGTTCTATACCAGGGCAAGATATACGACAATTATGACAGCGTGAACGAGATGTGGTATCATCACGAGGCTCATAGTGGTGGTTGTCGGTTAGAGAAACTCCCCAGTAAAATAAAGTAAAGTAAAGCAAAGTATATTTTTATTTATATATATCAGTTCAGTATTTACTATTATTGCATTCTTACGGTAAGGGCTTAAATGATTTTCATTAAGATTTAAACTATACTTCAATTGAGTTACTTTCAGTCTTTTGGTTCAGCTATTTGATTTATTCAGCCCTATTACATACCCGTATATTCAATGTACTGATGTCATTCAACCTACATCATCTCATGATGCAGATTCAGGTACTTAGGATCATCAATAGAAGTTTTATTGAGATCACATCATTAGCTTGTCATCTTTTGGTGAGGCCCTCTTGCTTTCGAAGGACTCCAGTTCTATGATTTGTTAGTAGTCGCGTTTTGAGGTGTTGTAGGTCTTGTACCGACACCTATCCTTATTTAGTAGAAGCTTCATAGATAGATAGTCTTGGTCAGTCTTGCAGTATTCAACTTTAGATATTTTATTTAAAACTTTATGTTTAATACTCAGTATTTTCAGATAGCTTTGAGATTTAATAAGCTATTTTTAATGATTCTTCAGTTTTGATACTTGTGTATGCTTGAGTTAGTCTTCCGCTTAGTAGTCAGCCATGACAAGGGTTCGCTAGAAAAGGAACAATGGTTCTCGAGTACTTTTAATCAATTTTATCATTTTTATAATTTTTATGTAATATATATGTTTTATATAATTTTGTATATAATTAGTATATTTTATAAACATTTCGAAAATCATCTCAAAAAGATTTTAAACTTTTAGTAAGTATTTTATTAAATTAGTTTAGTATAAATTATAGTTATAATTTTGAGTTATTTAAATTAGTTAGTTTATAATTAAGTTAATTATTTTATTTCGTCAAAATTAAGAAGCTCATTAATTAATTATATTAACTTGTCATAGCTAATTATTAGCCGAATTTGTTAATTTTACTCAATTTGGTTATTTCTTAAACTCCAAGATATAACCCTTTTCACCTTGCCTCAAACCCATTTTCGGACCCACTTTGGGCCTACTAAAAACAGGCCCATTATTCAGCAACCCAAATTCCACTCCATTTCGCTAGCCCATTTCCAACAATCAGCAACCCAATATTCTTACAACCAAACCCTTCAATACAATCAGCCCATCCAATAACAACACCAAAAAACCCAATTCCTTTTCCAACGAAGCCAGTAACAATACAACGCAGCAAACCGACCCCCCTGCATTCATCATCTTCACGCATTTTCTTCCTCAACGAATATCACGGAGAACCCTCGTCCAACTGCTCTGCAAAACCCATACCCTGCAGACCCATCACCCTCACGTCCCCTTTCCCCCATTTTTAGGGATTTTTTCAAAGCTTTCTACTGTTGTCTTGAAAAGAGGCAGAATGAATTCGAATTTTAAATTCAAAATTTCACCCGATTTCCCCTGAATTTCGAGCTATATATTGCTCTCTTTTGATCACTGTTTCAAGGGGAAAAAAAGGAGATTAAGAGTTAGCTAAGTATTGAGAGAAAGAAACATACCTAAAACAAAATATCTTTGAAACTATTCTTGATCGTTTTTGTCTCGTTCACTCGAGTTTCTCAGAGTTGTGTTTTGTTGGAGGAATCGTTGCTCTCCTGGTCTCAGCTCGCTGCCCTCGAAAAGGTAAAATTCTTTCTCCTTAAGATGTTTTTGGTCTGTTTCTTTAGTCTCCGAAATAAGGTTCTTGATTGTTGTTTGTTAAATGTTGGCTGTAAGTTCTGTCTTGAGTGCATTCAGCTCATCGTGTTAGTGTAATTTTCATTCATTTTGCTTTCCTTCGAATCATGATAGTGAATAGGGGTCGAACGTTAGCGAAGTTCTTACTTAGTATGTTATGTTGTTGGTTTGATTCATTGACTCATTTGTTGTATTGGCATAATAATTTAATCCGCTCTGCTATGCATGATTAGCGTTTTGTTAGATTAAGAATGCATTAGTTGTGTTGTTTGTTCTGGATTTGTCAACATGAGGTAAAAGTAGTGGTTGTCCTTATTATGTGCTTTTTTTTTGGCAACAACTCTTATCATTCCCCTTTTGGTTTTGTTTAATAAATATATTCAGCCCCTCCTCTCTTAAATGTTGGCTGTAAGTTCTGTTTTGAGTGCATTCAGCTCATCGTGTTAGTGTAATTTTCTTTCATTTTGCTTTCCTTCGAATCATGATAGTGAATAGGGGTCGAACGTTAGCGAAGTTCTTACTTAGTATGTTATGTTGTTGGTTTGATCCGTTGACTCATTTGTTGTATTGGCATAATAATTTAATCCGCTCTGCTATGAATGATTAGCGTTTTGTTAGATTAAGAATGCATTAGTTGTGTTGTTTGTTCTGGATTTGTCAACATGAGGTAAAAGTAGTGGTTGTCCTTATTATGTGCTTTTTTTTTTGGCAACAACTCTTATCATTCCCCTTTTGATTTTGTTTAATAAATATATTCAGCCCCTCTTCTTATCTAATTGAGATGACCGATTAAGTCCTTTACCCGTAGTTGTCGTTCCCCCTTTGGCATGGTTTTTCGAGTCTCTCGTATTTTGTGTGCGTTTGTTAGTTCATGTCTTTAAATTGATCATGAGTTAAGAAGGTATATGAGTTCGTTTGTTATGGTAATTTGAAAGGTTTGCTAGTTCGCTAGTTTAGATCTTGGTAGAGAGCTTTCAAAATGGATATTTAGATGGTTGGTTCTCCTCTTCCCTCGAATATTTTTTTTTCTTATAGTGTCGCATGTTCAAGCTTTGTTTGAGATTCGTTGCTTTTGTTTAACCCTTTTGAAAATAATAGGTGTAACTGGCTAATCTCCACACCTTTCAAATAGGTTATATTGTGATTCGTTGTTAAGTGTATTTCAACATGTAAGGCGTGTGTCATTTGGTCATTTGTTTTATCATGAGATAGTATTAATGCCCCAGGCTCTTATTAATTTCTTGTCATTTTCCTATGTTTGTGCTTTCATTTTCTCGTGCCAAGCTCTTATGATTCTCTTATCAGTGCTTTGTATTATTTTACTACTTGTTTGTTCCTATTTGAAATTGGTATTAACTCTCTGTTATTTTGTTTTGCTCTCTGCCAAATCTTTATGAGTCCAAATGGATTCTTTCTCGATCTCTCGCATCTTTGACGGGCCATAAAGTCCCCCCAAATTCTCCTTTTGCTCGAGTCAGCCCCTATATATTCGGAAGCTGTTACAGGTCCCGGAGACCCAACACTGCTGGAAATTAGTTCACAAATGTTCAAAAGCTCAAGAAAAGGGGGCTGTATACATGTTGTATACAACATTATACATTGATATACAGGTTTAGTTTAACAAATGTGAGGCCCCAAAACGCAAAAAACAGGGCGGAGGCAAAACACAAGTGTTCGGAAGCAAGAAATACATGAAAGGGGCCGATATAAATGCTGATATACACTAATATACATCAACTGTATTCCAAACACGGGTTTTGGTTAAACCCCAAAAAATACCAACGAAATTGGCCCAAAGGGGGCCCAAATTCAATTTCTCCCTTACTCTTTAATTATTTAATTGTGATTATTTATTGTTTGTTGTTTAACTCTAACTTTATAATTTTTAATTAACTTAATTAGATCCCCAATAGACGAGTTATTTTCTTTGTGTTGGTTTGCTTTGAATCCATTTTTTTTTGTGTTGAGGTCATTTATTTTATTAATTAAATATTGGTCAAATTTTACATCCTCAATTAAGTTTAAAAAATGTGTTATTTAACGCTTCTTCACATATTTTTGCTCATTCTAAAATTATTTTTAAGTTAAATATTTTTCTTCAATAAACTTTAAAAAATGGCTTTCTTTTACTCTGTCACTTTTTTCTCAAAAAGTTGGTCAAAACTTTGTTTTTATTCTTCAATTAATTTAAAGTGATGTTCACGCTTGAACTAACCAATTTGGTTTAAATTACTTTTTTTTAAAAATAAAATAAAAAATGAATAATAATAATAATAATAATAATAATAATAATAATAATAATAATAATAATAATAATAATAATAATAATAATAATAATAATAATAATAATAATAATAATAATAATAATAATAAATAAAAAATAAAAAATGCTTCACTTATTTAATCATTCTCTCAAAGTTCATCAAATATTGTAAGTTATTTTTTTTTAATGTTAAATCATTATTTTAAAAATAAAAATAAATAGTCAAATATATTTTAGTCAAGTCGCAGGTCAGCCGCATGTTAGCGGACACTTCGAATGCTTAAACCCTTCTCGAAGTGTAAATTGAACCCCGAACCCTCTTTGGTATTTTCAAATGATTTTTTTTGTTTAAATCATTGAAAATTATAAGTTTTCTTAATTTCTTAAAAAAATTAAGTGGCGACTCTTTTCTAAGTATTTTTCTTAAATTGTTTTATACTTAGAACATTTCAAAAAGTGATTTTTCTAAAGGTTAGAAAAATTACGACACGACAGAAATGACAGAAATGCCCGTACCAAAATTCCTTTTCTAAAGATAAAGATGTGGTCGGTCAAAATTGGATTCGTCAATTTCATTTGCCTCGAATTTCTTTCATCAATCCAAGTCAAACGAGGGACAGCTGTTGACACCCAATTTTGACCCTGCACAATATAAATTAATCATCGAGCTTCTTAAATTTCAAACATTTTGAAATAATCGTCTTGAAAAATCCTAAAAAATATATATTTTAAAATATATATTTTTTAATTAGTTTTGGTTAGTTTCTATTTATTTTTTATTTTATTTATTTTTTATTTTTCTTTTCCAGAAATAATTATATAATTTTACATGTTGGTTTATATAATTTTCATCTTTTATACAAATATTTAATAAATAGCCTAAAAATAATGTTTAACATAATTACACATTTATTTCTTTGAATTAGTGAATTTTATAATTTTCTATAATTAGTTCTCTATTTTAAATAATGAATAAGTCTTGATAATTATTTTGTCTTGTTTTAAATTAAGAAGCTCAAATAATTAATCGATAATTATTCATCTTATTTTAATGTTGACTCGATTTGGCTATATCTAAGTTCAATTCAGTTAGAATAGCAATTAAAGTGGCCAAATTTTAAACAAAAAAAGGGCCATCCTTTTGTTCTTAAAACCTGTACACACATCCACGCTCAGACGCTCTCTTTCACCTTTCCCAACCCTCACACACGCCTCTTCTCCCCTTTCTTCTTCCCAAAACGCTAAAGTCAAGCAAGAACCTAATTTCTTCATTTGCCCATCACCCCTGTCAGTTCCTCTCCTTATTTTCAAAGATTACAGGCCTCGGAACAAGGTTTGTTGACTTCGGCTGAGAGAAATCTCACCTAAATCTGATGCGGATCAAGATGTATCACATCGAATCCAGATCTGCCAGGGTAGGTTATTATCTTGCTTGTTTATCCTTCCAATCTCTCCCATCAATCTCTCATCTCCCGCTCAAATGGCTATTAGAATTCAAACCTTTATTTTCAACTATAAATACTTGGTATTGGTGCCATTTAGAGGGAGAGCGGAAACAGAGAGAATAGCTTAAGCAAAAGTTGGTTTGAATACACTCGAAATACACTCTAGAATAGAGAAGTTGACTCGTTTTGTAAGTGGTGAGGTCGTCTTCGAGATCGTCTCGCCCTAGTCTCGCTGCCCAGAAGGAGGTAGTTAGAACTGGTCTGTGTCGATAAGCTGGCTGATCATCCTTATTTCATTAGATCTAAAGGTCCTACATATTCCTTCCCCAATCAAAGTTCACAAAACGGAAAAGCAGCAATGGGTGATAACAACGAAGAAACCAGCCTTACTGATGTCGTGGTGGCTCAACCCGCCCTTGCTGATCAGAATGAACTGATCCTGCAGTTGATGCAACAAATTGCTGAGATGAGGGTCGAGATGCAGAGAAAACACAATTTGCATCCTCCGATTTTTGTTGTCAAAGCTCAACCAGACGGAAGACCTCCAACTCAAATTCCCCCACCTAACGTGGAACAAGCTCAGAATCAGCCTTTAAGACCTGCTCGTAATCCCTCCATCATTGACCTTACCACCCAAAACCCTCATTACGCCTCAGCCTCTTATCAAACACCACCCCCTCCTCAAAATACCAGCCTCCAAGCGCCACTCCCTTCCCCCAATGCAAACCACCAAACTGGCCTACCACCTCAAAGCCAAAATGTTAATCGCCCGCACATTTCCCTCCATCACCAAAATCAACATACCAACCCCCAGACTTTCCCTCAAAATTACCAAGCCACTCAAAATGCCCAAAGTCCCTCTATTGCTCCACCACTACCACAAAAAGCCACTTTCCAAATACCAGTCACCAACGAGTATGACGCCTATGGTTCGGAGCTCGACCACTATGAGGAGAGGGAGAGAGAGTGGAGGTCAAAAGAAGAGACCGTCAAGATAGATGTGAAAGAGGAAATTAGAAAAGCCATGAAGGAGTTGAACTGCATTCCAGAGGTCGCCGGGTTGAGTTACGAAGACCTATGCAGGAGAGGCTCTAGAATGGTTTACGTCTCATGAAACGAGACAGTGGTCTAGTTGGAACGCTCTGGCTAAAGACTTCATCGAACGATACACCTACAATGTGGAGATCGTTCTTGATCGTTACTCCTTGGAGAAGATGAAGTAGAAGCCGACTGAAAGTTCGCATATAGATGGCGAAAGGAGCCAGCTAGAGTTAGACCTCCCATGTCAGAAAAGGAAATTGTCCAAGTGTTTGTGCGGGTGCAACAGCCCGAATATTATGACAGAATCATGTTGCTCGTTGGAGCAAAATTTGCTGAGATAGTCAAGGTAGGTAAGACTATCGAGGATGGATTGAGAACTGGGAAGATTGCCCGTGTTGCTGCCTCGCCCGGATCTTCGGGCTTGTTGAAAAAGAAAAGAGAGGATGTGTCCTCTATCTCTTATGAAGGGAAGAAGACCCCAAGGGAATCATCATCATACCAAGGTCATTCTCGACCTTCACAGAATTCGTACACGGCTTGTTATGCACAAGTTGATTACCAAAATATCCCTCCCCCCAATTACCAAAATACCCCTCCTCCCAGTTATCAAAATACTCCCCCTCGTAGCTACCCAACTCCCCATACTATCTACCAAACTCCCCCTCCAGTTTACCATACTCCATCTAATCACTACCGAAATGTCGCCCCCAACTGCGCTAACGTTCAAGCAAATTACCAAACTCCTCCCCCAATGTACCAAACCCCAGCTCCACTTTACCAAAATACCCCCCGAACTACCAAGCTCCACAACCAAATTACCAAACCAACTCATATCCCAGTTATCAAGCCCCCCGTCCAAACGCTCCAAATTATCGCCAGATGCTCCCTCCGCAACAAGGAAATTACGATCCCCCCGTCCTAGATTTGAGAAGAAGCCTGCTAGAATTTTCACTCCGCTCATTGAAAGTCGAACAAAGTTGTTCGAGCGATTAATCGCGGCAGGATATATTCATCTAGTGGGGCCCAAGCTGGTTGATACTAGCTCAAAGTTTTATAGACCCGACTAGAGGTGCGCGTATCACTCCAACAGTGTTGCACATGATACCGAGGACTGTATCAACCTGAAACATAAAATCCAAGACTTGATCAATCAGAAGTGGTCTCTCTTCAGACGGTCACGCCCAATGTCAACAGTAATCCTTTGCCAAATCATGGAGGCGTCACTATCAATATGATAGAGACAGATGACTATTGGTGCGTGACAAAGGCAATAGTTCCGGCTATTTCTGATGAACTAGAAAGGGCTGTAGCCTCGTTGAGCATTAGAGAGAAGAAAGAGTTTGTGATTTTGACACCCGAAAAGGCTGTTGCCTTGGTGCCACGAGAAACTCTTGCCCGACCAAAGTTTGTGATTGAAACAGCTGTTACCCAGGGTATGACCAGATCCGGCAGGTGCTACACACCAGAAGAGTTAGCTTAATGAGGGCAGAAAAAGGACCAAGCAAAAAGGCCGATCAGTGAAGCCGTAGCTGAGGAGTTCTGGAGAAAAATGCAACCGAAAGATTATTCGATTGTGAATCATCTAGAGAAGATGCCGACTCAGATTTCTGTGTGGGCTTTATTGATGAGTTCGCAGTTGCATAGATAGACTTTGATGAAAGCTTTGGATGACACTTATGTGCCTGTGGGTACTAACAACGACAATCTAGCAGCCATGATAAACCAGGTCATTCGAAGACATCGAATCAGCTTTTGTGACGAAGAGTTGCCCTTTGAAGGAAGGATGCACAACAAAGCTCTGCATATCACTTGTATGTGTCGAGACAAGATAATAAATCGTATCTTGGTCGACGATGGGTCCGGTCTCAAAATCTGCCCACTTTCAACTCTCAAGCAGCTGAAATTTGACTTGGGAAAGGTTCAACAAAACCAGGTCAATATGAGAGCTTTCGATGGAGTGCAGAGAGACATGATAGGGGCAGTAAACTTGGGAATTTAGATGGGTCCTGCAGAGTTTAATGTGGAGTTCCAGGTGTTGGATATCAACACTAGTTACAACTTGCTTCTGGGAAGACCATTTATCCATATGGTCGGGGCTGTGCCGTCTACCCTTCACCAACTGTTGAAATTTGTTTGGAAGGACTAGGAATTGGTCATTTATGGTGAAGGGAGCCATTCCAATGGGTATGCACCGATCGTTGATGATATCTCTCGAGGATGTGATTTCTACACGGTGGAGTTGGTAAATGCCACCGGTGATGACTTGGCTCTGCAGCCTCCTATGCCTTCTGTGTATAAGATGATTGCTACTGTCATGCTCTAGAATGGTTTCGAACCAGGTTTTGGATTGGGGAAGCATTTCCAAGGAATCGTCGAGCCTATCCAAATTCCCGCAAAAGGAGCAAAGTTTGGTTTGGGTTATGTCCCCAACAGATGACGAAGCGGAGATGAAGAACAAGAGGGTTGATCAAGCGTTGGCTAAGCCAATTCCTCATCTGTACCAGTCATTCCCGGTGCAAGAACACGTCAACAAAGGTGGTCTCGGGGAAGGAATCTGGGGCCTATTTGAGGAGATTGATGCAGTCATTGAGGAAGAGGCTGGAATATCAGGCATCCGTGATGTAGAACCTGATGAGCAATTGCAGAATTGGACCTCCACACCAATCCTGATTTCCCACTCATCTGGGTAGAAAGTACATGTGTTTTTATTTATTTTTAAAATCGGTGGTAGTCCGGAAGAGGCTCGAGACCCACCCTTTATGCAAATGTTACTTGTTTGAAGCTTTTAAATTCCCTTGTGTTGTTTAAAAAGACAAAATGGCTCTCGGCCATGGCCAAAGTTTGTGCTTGTCTTTCAATTTAAATGAAAAGTCTCTTTTATCGAAAATTTGTGTATTTATCTGTTTATATTTTACTTTCCTAACTTTGTTCGTTTATGATTACAGTAATATTAATTTAAAACCTGCCAATGTCATGTCATGTCATGAACCGAGTGAACAAAATAAAGAAGGTGATGACGAATGTGAGGAATACGAAGAAGAAAATAAGATACCCGAACATGTTGCTGATGAATTTTGACAATTCGAGAATCAACGCAAGCCGAATTTAGAGGAAACCGAGATTGTGAATCTCGGAGATGAGGAATGTGTCAAAGAAGTCAGAATCAGTGTCTATCTGACTGAAGCCCAAAGAAGAGACCTAAATTCAAGCCTGAGTTGAGTTTGAAGATCAAAGAGGAGATTACAAAGCAGATCGAGTCTCAGGTAGTGGAAGTGACACAATATCCGACTTGGTTGGCTAACGTTGTTCCGGTTGCCAAGAAAGATGGAAAAATTAGAATTTGTGTTGACTACAGAGATCTCAACAAAGCTAGCCCGAAAGATAATTTTCCATTGCCAAACATTCATATTCTCATTGATAATTGTGCTAAGCATGAGATGCAATCATTTGTGGATTGTTATGCTGGTTACCATCAGATCCTGATGGATGAAGAAGAAGCAGAAACGACAGCTTTCATCACGCCTTGGGGTGTATACCACTATCGGGTGATGCCTTTTGGTCTCAAGAATGCCGGTGCTACTTATATGAGAGCCATGACAACCATTTTTCATGACATGATTCACAAAGAGTTCGAAGTGTATGTAGATGATGTCATAATCAAGTCCCGCGAGAGTTCGGATCACTTGACTCACTTGAGGAAATTCTTTGATCGCTTACGCCGATACAATCTGAAGTTAAATCCTGCCAAATGTGCCTTTGGAGTGCCAGCAAGCAAGTTGTTGGGATTTATAGTTAGCAGGAGGGGCATTGAGCTTGACCCCTCCAAGATCAAGGCGATCCAGGAATTACCTCCTCCGAAGACCAAGAAAGAGGTGATGAGTTTTTTAGGAAGGTTGAACTACATCAGCCGGTTCATAGCTCAATCCACCGTGGTGTGTGAGCCCATCTTTAAGTTATTGAAAAAAGATGCCTCGACCAAGTGGACCGGAGAATGTCAAACTGCTTTTGATGCCATCAAGAACTATTTGTCCAATCCGCCGGTGTTGGTCCCTCCGTGAGAAGGGAGTCCGTTATTGCTATATTTGTCTGTCTCAGATAACGCATTGGGATACGTGCTTGGTCAACATGACAAAACTGGGAAGAAAGAGCGAGCCATTTATTACTTGAGAAAAAAGTTCACTCCATATGAGGCTCGTTACACTCTTTTTGGAGAGAACATGTTGTGCTTTGACTTAGATCGCTCAAAAGTTGAGACATTATTTGTCTTCTTATACCACATACCTTATTTCCAGGATGGACCCGTTGAAGTATATTTTCTAGAAAGCAATGCCGACCAGGAAGTTGGCTAAATAGGCAAATCCTTTTGTAGTGAGTTTGACATCGTGTATGTGACTCAGAAGGTGATAAAGGCACAAGCCTTGGCTGATTATCTTGCAAAGAATCCAGTTGATGAAGAGTATGAACCGCTCAAGACTTATTTTCCCGATGAAGAAATAACATTTGTGGGTGAGGATATTTCCGAAGCCTACCCTAGTTGGAGAGTATTCTTTGATGGAGCTGCGAATCACCAAGGGAAAGGTATCGTAGCAGTCTTAGTGTCAGAATCCGGTCAGCATTATCCTATGGCGGCTAAACTCCGATTTAATTGCACAAACAACATGGCTGAGTATGAAGCTTGCATCCTCGGTTTAAAGATGGCAATCGACATGAACGTTCATGAGCTTCTAGTTATCGGAGACTCTGACTTACTGATTCATCAAGTTCAAGGAGAATGGGCTGTGAAGAATCCAAAAATCACACCGTACGTGCAATATATACAGAAGTTGTGCAAGAGATTTCGCAAGATTGAGTTCAGACATACTCCAGAACACAGAATGAGTTGGCCGATGCTCTTGCCACCATTGCCTCAATGATCAAATATCCGAATACAAGTTATATTGATCCCTTGGATATAGAGGTAAAAGAGCAGCTTGCTCACTGTTCACATGTTGAAGCGGAACCAGATGGTTTACCTTGGTATTTTGACATCAAGAAGTACTTGGAGACCGGAATTTATCCTGATAATGCAACGTTTAACCAGAAGAAGTCGATACGCTGTATGACCCTCAATTTCTTTGCAAATGGGGAAATCCTTTATAGGAGGACTCCAGATTTGGGTCTTCTCAGGTGTGTTGATGCTAGTGAAGCTGCAAAGCTTCTGGAACAGATACATGCGGGAGTTTGTGGTACTCACATGAATGGGCTCACTTTGTCCAGGAAGATCTTTCGAGCCGGTTACTTTTGGATGACTATGGAACATGACTGTTGCAAGTTTGTGCAAAAATGTCATAAATGTCAAGTGCATGGAGATTTGATTCGGGTGCCGCCTCATGAACTCAATGCTATGAGTTCACCTTGGCCGTTTGTAGCTTGGGGCATGAATGTCATTGGTCCAATAGAGCCAGCCGCCTCTAACGGACATAGATTCATTTTGGTTGCTATTGACTACTTCACCAAGTGGGTGGAAACAGCTTCGTACAAGTCGGTAACCAAGAAAGTTGTAGCTGATTTTGTTCGCAACAATTTGATATGTAGGTTTGGAGTGCCAAAATCCATCATTACTGATAATGGAGCGAATCTCAACAGTCACTTGATGAGAGAGATATCTGAACAATTCAAGATTACTCACTAGAACTCAACTGCTTATCGTCCCCAAATGAATGGAGCTGTAGAAGCTGCCAACAAGAACATAAAGAAAACTTTGAGGAAAATGATTGACAATCGCAGAAGTTGGCACGAGATGTTGCCATATGCTCTGTTGGGTTACCGAACGACTGTCAGAACATCAGTTGGAGCTACTCCATATTTGCTAGTATATGGAACAGAGGCAGTTATACCTGCAGAAGTTGAAATACCTTCATTGAGAATTATCTAAGAAGCGGAATTGAGTGATGTTGAATGGGTTCGCAAGCGGATTGACCAGCTAACATTGATTGACGAGAAAAGAATGGTTGCCATTTGTCATGGTCAACTGTATCGACAGAGAATGATTCGTGCTTTTCACAAGAAAGTAAGATCCAGGATATTTGAAGTTGGTCAGTTAGTTCTTAAGCGCATTTTCCCTCATCAGGATGAATATAAAGTAAAATTTGCACCAAATTGGCAAGGACCCTACATGGTTCGCAAAGTATTATCCGGGGGTGCCTTGGTCCTGTCGGAGATGGATGGCACTAAATGGCCGAAACCGATCAACTCAGATGCTGTCAAGAGATACTATATGTGAAGTTTCAGTTTGTATTTCTGTCATTCCCTTGTAACCGCTTTTATTTGCTTGTAATCGCGTCATTATAAATTTTATCCCTCTTGTAATGAACTATGTCCGACCTGAATTCTCAAGAATGAGATACGTAGGCGGCCTTTGTCGGCCTCGGACACTCTTTTATCCCCTTTTAAATATTTTTCTTTGTATCTGCACTACGTTCGACCTGAATTCTCAAGAATGAGATACGTAGGCCTATGTCGGCCTCGGTCGGTTCCTTATTTAATTTTTTATTTTATTTTTATTAATCCTCGAGAGGGGGAACTACGTTTGACCTGATTCCTTCCTCAACGGGATACGTAGGCGCCACAATGGTTCGGTCATATCTCCCGTAAGATTTCTATTTCTCTTTACAATAGAAACTAGGACAAAATTTTTGGGAAGGACTCAAAAATTCTCGAGGAGAAGATCTCCCCAACAAAGTTGAGACTAAAGTTACTTTGAAATTCACAACTAGGACAGAATTTTTGAGGGGATCTCAAAAATTCTGTGATTTGATCACCAACGGTTAAAAATACACCAAGATAGTTAACTGGGACATAAATTTTGAGAATGACCTCAAAAATTTTAACTGGGTTTATCGGCAGTTTAAAACAACTTTGAATACTTCCCAACAAGTAATCAGATAGACCTCGAGGCACCAACTTAAAAAATGTTCGCTTTAGCTCGACGTGACATGACACTTGGCAGTGACCTTTTCCAGATGTTATTTTCTTGAAAATCTATTTTATTCTTAAAACTTTTCTTTCATGTTTCAATTATTTTGCATAAAAATATTTTGTCTTATATATCAAGAGGCGGGAATCGGAAAAATCAACCGGAGATAGCAAGACAATAAGCAGACAACCGAAGAGATCGACACAGATCAGTTCATTTTTAAAACTAATAATTTTTCCGTGAATGCAGGTCTATAGGTTTACTTCAAAATCAGCATATTCCACCATTCAATGAATATGGAGAAGTCAAAAGGGCGAAGAGCTCCCCAAAATTGACAATTTTTCTGTGGATGCAGGAAATATTTTAGGCTTTTTCTGACAAAGAATTGGGAATATGAATAGCATTATTCAAATTCTCAACAAGGCGAGGTCCAGTAACGAATATGCAATTATGTTCGGAAATGGAACAAAGGAAAACTCGAAGAAAGAAATTTTATTTATTTTTCAGCAACTAAAGATACTTGGAGGACATTATCTGCATCATATTATTGGATATGATAATATTACTACTTGGAGAGTCATTTATATCGTATTATCAAATGAGATGATACTACTACTCCGAGGGTCATTTTTATTTATATTATCGAATGAGACGATACCACCGCTCGGAGAGTCATTCATATCGTATTATCAAATGAGATGATACTACTACTCCGAGAGTCATTTTTATTATGTTGTCAATTGAGACGATACCGCCACCTAGAAGATACCCAAAAGATCACCTATTGTACGGTGAAGCATTATCTTAGTTCGGTACCAAAGATAGTCATGCATCGCAAGAAAAGATTCATGCATCGCAGAAAAGATCATGCATAGCAAGAGAAAATGATTCATGTATCGCGAAAAAAAGATTCATGCATCGCGGGGAAAGATCATGCATAGCAAGAGAAAGAATTTATGCATCGCGGGAAAAGATCATGCATAGCAAGAGAAAGAAGTCATGCATCGTGGAAAAAAAAATTCATGCATCGCGGGAAGAGATCATGCATAGAAAGAGAAAGAATTCATGCATGTCGGGAAAAGATCATACATTGCAAGAGAAAATGATTCATGCATCGCGGGGAAAGATCATGCATAGCAAGAGAAAAGATTCATGCATCGCGTGAAAAGATTCATGCATCGCGGGAAAAGATTCATGCATCGCAAGACAAGATTCATACATCGCGAAAAGAGATTCATGTATTGCGGGAAAAAGATTCACTCATCGCGAGAAAGATTCGCCTATCAAAAGAGAATCAACATCAACTGCATCATTTTCCTTGCAAATACGACATCAAAAGAACTATCAACATATTACATCTGCCTATTTATTACTTCGTCATCAAAGAAGAGTACATTGAAGATTATATTACAAATACAAATACGAGCTTTATTTGCTTTACGTCAAACTGGAGGAAGTTGACGTCAAATGTTCAAGTAAAACAATTAAGTGTCAACACGGTAAAAGACACTATCTTCCCATTTGGGGTTACATTTTTTTTATGCTAATGAGTTTTATCTCAGTCTTTGTCGAGAGCATCCAAGAGGATGAATTCTCAAGCAAACCATAGGTGTGGACGACATCAAAATGATGCAGCACAACGTGGAACTTTTTCTTAGCAGCGAACTGGGACATAGTCCAAAGAGGAGTGCCAAACTCTTAGGACGCGAGCTGAGGAGCGACTTCCACCACAATCAAACCACACCCCTATCAGAAGGCATGTGGGTTCTTCTTTAGGTTTCATGGTTTCAGTTTCGCATCCAGAAAATTTGGTCTCCATCAGAGGCAACTTTCCAATCCGAGTGACAACGCACCAAGAGCTTTGAAAATTATGCCCGTGTAAGTTCTTAATTATGGGTGTGAAGTACACCACATTCATGGCTAAGAGGTTGCAAGCCTCCTTTTCATACTCGATCTACTTGTCACTCCTCCAGAACCAAATGATATCTTGCATAATAGATTTCCTTTTCAACCGATTGAGTCGAACTACAAACAGCCTGATTCCTAAGGTTTAAGGATATGTAGGCGGGATCAATATTGAAAACTTGACTGTATTCCAACTTTCACTCTCAAATCTTATTCCCGAGCTTTTTGGTCTCCCCATAATTCGATATCGGGATAGCTTTTGAACTCTTTCAGAGTCGTGCGTTAAATCAATCATATAGAACTACAAGTGGCTTGAATTCTCATATAACCTGAGATATGTAGGAAACCCAATTGCGGGGTTCGGCCATGACTCCTAAAATACGTACCAAAAGCCCTTTCATAGAAGATGAAGATGTGGTCAGTCAAAATTGGATTTGTCAATATCATTTGCCTCAGATCTCTTTCATCAATCCAAGTCAAACGAGGGACAGTTGTTGACACCCAATTTTGACCCTCC
>NW_006239106.1:790651-795572 GCF_000226075.1 Solanum tuberosum
TATATATATATATATATATATATATACTAGTTTCTGGATACGTTCCTTGCACATGTATCCCATACATTGTTTTAATAAATTCGTTAGAACGATTAAAATTCTATGAAGACATGTGTGTAATGATCAGTACGAAAATACAACAATCTCAAATAAATGTTACGACAATAATATTTTTATAGAAAATTAAATTAAAGAATACTGATAGAGAGAAAATATAAAAAATAAATACAAAAGGTAAAAAACAACATATGCATAAATAATATTATTACGAACTGCATTTACATGTAGGTTTCAGTCATAAATATCATATGTAGTACATTTTCTATTTATTTGTAATGAGTAATTTTAATTTACGATATATACATATTTTTTTAGAAAAATATTAAACTTGATACATACACAAAAACAATATATGAAGCCAACTACAGAAATCAAAACTATAAATTTAATCACTACAGACGACAATCAGTGAGGTAATTAGGTGTTTGAACAAAGGCATGTATTATAAGATAGTCTTTTAAGTGCCAAGTGTGTCGTCATTTCACATATAGGCGATAGTTCAGTTTTTGTGGCCTATAAAAAGGCTGCTATGTCAAGAATAAAAGGCATCATAAAATCCCAATGCAACATTCCTCCGCCCATAAGTTTTCTGTGGCCAATGGAGTCTATGGACATGTCAGGCTGGAACACCATCAAGGACAAGGTTTCATGCAGAATATAACAAAGCAAACCTCAAAAAATCATGAGTAAGAAGACAAACAAGAAATATACCAAAAGAGACACAATTTTTTAACATAATTCGGTCAATCGACCTACACCCACGAGAGAAGATGAACATTTGTCCACTATATAAAAGAGAGTACACAATATTGAGAGAATTACCCTCACAAATTCACTCAGCATAACTAGAGGTTCACACAACTGATAATGTATCACTTGTGTCTCACAAATTCTCCTCCTAAGCAAAACTTTCAAATCCCCTACAATTACATTGTGAATGCTACCAACTTAGAAGGAATATATATACCTCTATTTATAAAGTCATAAATATTTTCCTACAACAAAAAGGACTAGCATTATTAACCATAGTGCATCAAAAGTCAAATTAACCCCACATGAATGACTCAACCATATATGAGCTTACTAATTATGCATGCAAGTCTACTTCATTCTTTAATTGGAATTGGAATGGGAAAGATGACCATAAACACAAGTCAGTGAATAGCAAGGGAAGCACACATGACACAACAATCACAAAATCATGCAAGTAGTGTTGGGAAAATGCAGACTAACACAAAATATATATGGTCAAAATAATAAAAATAAAATGGAAAAATAATGACACCAAAAATTTTACGTGAAAACCCTTTTAAATAAAGGAAAAATCACGGGTCAAGAGGAGCAACTGATATCACTATAGTAAGAAATTTTACACTGTGTAGTCATGAATAACAATACTCAAAGTGATTACTACACACTCAAAAGGAATAACACTCTTTTGATTTCCACCTTACTAAAATATCGCTCACACTCTATTTTTCTTCACAAACTATTTTTCTTATATAGTCTATGGAATACCTCACTTTGCTCTCAAAATTTTTTTTTTTCTCTCTAACTTGGTGTGTTCTACAAATGAGCAAAAATGCTTTATTTATAGGAACAGAAAACCATGCCTATGTCACTAATGACAGACAAATGTAGCAAATTTCAAAAAAAGGTTGCAAATCTTACCAATTTGTCAACCACCAAATCTATCAGTTTTTCAACTCTTGCAGAAATTTCTTTTTCACAAATTTCTTTTGTTAAAGGACTAAGTAGAGAAGATCTCCTTGGCGCACGAGGTGGCTTTAAGTGATAGGGGATTTTAACCTAAAGACAACATAGGAGGGAGGGGTGTCAAAAGAAACTCAGGATATGGCAAAAGCATCTTTTTGGATCGAATAGGCTTTTGTGAGAAATGGCGGAATTTGATACATGGATGTTTATGTAATGAAGACTTTGGAGTGCTTGTGGATGGTGTGCCACATGGGTACTTTCCAGCTTCTCGAGGGCTGTGACAAGGGTTCCAAACCTAGCATGTTGATTTTTGCTGAAGAAGTGCTAATGGCATCAGAAAATGATAACATCTTACCATGCTTCGAGATCGTGCCCAGCACTCTCCTACTTTCTCTTTGATAACGATGTTCTAATATTATATAATAGCCATAAATGAAATCTTAAGAAGCAGAAAATCTTTCTGGAAAGAAGTAAGAAGCTGATTGTAATGTTGTAATGGTCAAAAGGTAAATTTCGATAAGAGCCAGTGCTTCCTCTCGAACAAAGCTCCTTGCAGAAATTCCAGATCATTGAAGAGGAATCAAAAATTCCTATCAAGTATGTCCCTCAAGAGAATAAAGAGAGAACCTTCTTCTACTGGAGAAAATGAAAAAGAGAATCTCATATTGGAAAAGAAAATTGTTGTCCGCAAGCAATTGAGTAGCAAAAGTTGACAAAAAATATGGAATGGACCCCACAAGTAGGAATACTACTTGCATCATTTCTTTAATCTATAAGTAGGAATAGCCTGCAATAGTTATTCAGATTTGAAGATGGTTTATAAAGGAAATGCAGGAGAAGAGCAGAGCAGCAATAGTTATTACTGATTGACTTCATGTGTATCTATATTCTTTAACTTTGAGTATGTATAAGTAGACACTTAAACTTGTATAAAATTGAATAAATATACACATGTCTTACATGACATATTACATGCAGAATGTCTGGTAGGATGCGAATTGTCACATAAGAAGTCATGTATGACGCACGTGTCTACTTGTTCAATTTTGCACAAATTTAAATATCTACTTATATACGCCCAAAGTTGAATGATATAAATATCAGTTAAAAACATATTCATATACTATGCCTTACTGATTTACATGTTCAAAATATTCACTTTCAGCACCACACTAGGGTTTTTTCTCTTAGCAGCAGTACTGATCAACTGTCACTTTTATTGCTTTACTTCATAAGTACTCTGAACCCTATTCTAAAAAAGATCTACTTGTAGTAATTTACTACTAATTGGGGCATCCTATGTATATCGGCATATGAAGAGATTCGAATTACAAGTTCCAAATTATTTTATCATAGTACTCTCTGTTCCTAATTATTTGTCCATTTTTGACTTGACACACCTATTATTAAAATAATTATTGATATAGTGAATTTACCATTTTACCCCCTATTAATTATGAAGTGGAGAAATTAAAACTTTAAGATTTACAAAAAAGTCTATCTTTTTCTAAGTAATTAATATAGGGTATAATAGGTAAATTTTTTTGTCTTTTCTTGATTTGTCAAAATGGACAAGTAATTAGGGACAACTAAAAAAGGAAAAATTGACAAGTAATTAGGAACAGAGAAAATATATAAATGGGTCTCTCACTTTCCAATCAAAGATATGGTAAAAAAAATGGTAAAAAGACCGGTATGATGGATTCTTATATTTGTATGCGCGCGTTTGTATTATGAACCTTTCTATTTAATGTTTTATCCACTGAAGCCATGTTGGACCGGTATGATGGATTCTTATATGGTAACATTTTTTCTCTTGTTGAATGTTTAGCAGCTCATACAAGGCATATACAGATAGATAGAGCAACCACTAGAATTGCCCATATCAAAGTAAAAAAAACATAGTTGGATAAAATCTTAACTAGGGGGAAAAAATACCATGTGTATTATACACCCCTAATTAGAACATTACTTGATTCTTGTAGATGTTGTCTTCCAATCTTACCTACCATCTTTCCAATGCAATTGATATTGGCAATACTATCTTTGTTATCATAGCATATGTCTTTTAGGTATATTAAGTCCATAAGCTCAACCAAATACATTGATCTTGACTTCTTTGTTCATGATCTTATTGTTATAGACAAATTGCTCATTCGACTTGTTTATAGTAAAAATGATAACGAAAATTGTATGTCTCGTAGAATAACATGCTATGATAGTATTCTTACACACAAACAAATAACTTTCATAACCAATAAACCTTAATAATATTAGTTAACATCAATAAATTTATATCAGATTCATTCTTATGTCCCCACATATAAAAGTGAGGTTAAATTTTCGTTTACACATGTCATGACCCAAAAGGATTCATGAGTGACACCCACACTTAACCTTCTAGGTGGGCAAACCAACGAATTCAAACCTACCTCAACTTATATTAATTATTTAACTTAGATCAATAGCACCAAGGAAGGGGAAAAAATCACCAAGATTTGGCTAGTTGTTCTTTGGGATACCAGAAGTAGTAGTGATCTTTTTTATAATAGGATATATGAAGTATTAAAGTAGTAATAGGGCTAAGAACAAATCCCTATTGTGGTGCTGAAAGTGAATATTTTGAACATGTGATGTTGAATCAATAATGCATAATATATAAATATGCTTTTTTAACTTGGCTTTAATTGATCAGTGACATTTATATCCTCCAATTTTGAGTGTGCATACGTAGGCGCTCAAATTTGTACAAAATTGAATAAGCAGACACATGCGTCCTACATGGCTTCTTATGTGGCAATTAACATCATACATAACGTTCGATGTGTAATATGTCACGTAGGACACGTGTGTTTACTTATTTAATTTACATAATACATAAATGCTGTAGACACGTATTTTTTGACCGAACTTAAAATTTTACACCATTCTTAGAGCTGAAATATTTTTATAAATATAAATTAAACATTTTGACTTTTCTCTTATTTTTATTAAGTTTATTTTAGAAGATTTGAAAACAACAAAATAGAATCACTTTTTAAGGCAAGTTTTATTGTCAATTGTTTAAAAAGAAATGGAAGATTGCAAAAAATCTATATTTGAAATTAAGTTTTTATAAATAAGCTAGTATTATTTAATTGTTTTT
>NW_006239106.1:795772-796352 GCF_000226075.1 Solanum tuberosum
ATTAATCTAACAAACCTACCCCACTCCTACTCCTATCCAAAACATACTACACGTACAAAACCAAAAGGGAAAAGGAGAACAAAAGCTTTTGACTTATCTTCCAAAAATTAAAAAAATAAATAACAAAGAAAATAAAACCATCATCAAGTTATACTCCCACTTTCTCTCAACTTCCCCACACTCCCACTCCCTCACGTTTTCCTCCACATTCCACACCCCACACAATACAACCCACTACCCCACACCTACACCTATCCTAACACCTATATACATACACCCACATACTACAAAAAGAGGGAGAGATCATCAGCAACAAAGAATACACACACACATAAAAGGCACACACCGAGATATAGGCATTAATTAAAAAGCAATACATATTGTACTTTCTCACTTTGTGATTGAAGATCTGAAAATCTATTTTTCACGGTTTCAAGTTCGCGGCTCCTGATTATTTGTCTTTTCTTCTCGTTAACTAATTTTCACAAGAGGTAACATTTATTTGTATTTTATTTTTTGCATAATTTTATGTCATTATTGTGCAAGAATTAATTTCAATATATTGAAGTTGTTCAGATTT
>NW_006239106.1:798594-810002 GCF_000226075.1 Solanum tuberosum
AAAATAAGTGAACCATGGCCTTAGACACAAATTATCCAAAAATAGTAAAATAATGTATAAGTCAATAAAAGCGACCGTGCTAGAACCACGGGACTCGAGGGATGCCTAATACCTTCCCCTCGGTCAACAGAATTCCTTACCTGAATTTCTGGTTTGCAGACCAAATAAAGAGTCATTACCTTATGATTAGGGATTAAACAAAAGGTGATTTGGAACACCATAACTCAATTCCAAGTGGCGACTCTGAAAAAATAAAATAATCACTTAATCAATAACGTTACTTAAATTGGAAAAATCCTTCCGCCGCCGTACGCAAAAAGGGGTGTGACAAATGCGCCCTATAACTTGGAGTCATTTCACATTTATGCCCTCCAACTTTTGGTGTGCATAGGTAGACACTTAAACTTTGGGTGTGTCACGTAGGACTCATGTGTCTAGTTGTTCAACTTTATACAAGTTTAAATGCATATTTGTGCAATATATATATAAATGCACCAATTGCATTAAGACATGGTACTTCCTTGACATTTTATGTGATCAAAATTGATATTTCTTTATGTGAAGCAAAATTACACCAATTGGGTACTAAATTTGGAATCGTTCAAGAATTTTCTTATAAACTAATTTGTTGTCTAGTTATAGTGACAATAACTCATTATACACATTTCTTTAGGTATTGTCGGACTGATAATCACAAAAGAATACATCTCCATATACTAATGCATGATTGTAAAAATATTTATGTCACAAAGCACAAGTCGTATTTTATATCTTATAATAAGTGACGGCAAGACTCAAATCTTGATCTACTATGTTATGATTCATTTATAGCAAACTATACAATTGTTGATGGCATAGAAAGTGCAGTAATTTCTGTGTTGAGATTACACATTACAATTGTTATTCTCTTCTCTGCGCTAAACATACTTTTAGTTAAACCTTTAATGATGTCCCTCAATTTCTTATCTAAGGAAATCGACGGACGTCCCTTGATTTTAAAGGAGGCAGTCGGTCAATTTTATTAAACCGCTCCATCATTTTCCAACATAGTCGAGTCCGTCAATTTTGAGTCAGTTTTAGGTAGAGGTCGTCCATCGATTTTGACCCTCAATTTTCAACATTTTCTACTAATGTTTTCCCTTCTTTTTTCTTAATACCTTTTGACCTGCTTTTAACTAATCAATTAAACATTGTTGACTAGCTTTATTAATTTCTAAAAAGATCTTGACTACTTTTTTTTATCTTTTATACGTATTTGCTAAGCTCATTAAGTTCAAACTTAAAATAGCATAACCTTCTTAATTCCTCTAAAAGTCATCTTTGCAATTTTTATGGTTTGCGCCATGTCGTCATGATTATTACATTTTTTTCGTTCCATAGATTTATTTATATAAATTGAAAACACGAATACTTCAAATCTAAACTTGATCAAGTTGGCTAGTGTCGCACCTAAAATTTTCAAATTTGAATTCGGCTCTACCCCATCTTGTATGAGATAGAGAGATTATTTTCAATCGGAAGAAAAAAGAAAGTATCTAAGTAAAAATAGTAAAAAAATAGTAATATTAATATTAATGATAATGAGAAGAGTAAATAAAGATTATTTTTCGATTAAAGATTAATCTTATAATATTTTTATAAAATATGCAGATTAATACATGAAGTATTGTTAAGTATTGCTATAGACGATAACAATTAAAAAGTATATTTATAAGCAATAAATTATTAAATATACTTACCCAAATAATTCTAAATATAATACTTATGCATGCATACTTCAAAAGAGGACGAGGATATTAGTTATTAGAAGCATAGAGCAAGAACAAAACAGGAATCTTCTAGTTTGTTTATGTTTCAATCTTGTGTAATCAGGGTTATGATCAATGTATGAACATTCATGCTTAATTATTGATTGTTTAGGAGAATCTACCATTCATGTGTTGTTGTTTTAACTTTGTGTTAACTGGCCATCCATGAGGGTAAATTAATACTTACTAATTTCTAGTGGAAAGTAGATTGTGGGTTGATGAGAGTAGGGTTCATCCCAGGGCTGACCCACGTATGGAGGTTCAGGTCCTCGAGCACCCATTGACTCCGACAAAAAAATTATATATTGTATATAGAAAATACTGGAAAACTAATATAAGAAACTCACGAGCACCAATAAAACAAAATGCCTTATTGGTGATTTAGTTCTCAAGTTGAATTCAATGGTTTCCTCTAGGGATCGAATAAAATTATAAACATGGGTCTCAAAATTCAGGACCGAATGCTAATAAGACAGTAAAGAGAAAGCTCGTGGATCAAACGATGCAGATTTCTCTGCAAGTTACAAGTTCAAGCATTCAAATTCAAGTACAAGTCAAGATCAAGCTTTTGAATTCAAGTATAAGTCAACATCAAAATTTAAAATCAAACTCAAAAGCGCTTGAATTAAAATTCTAAAAAGAAGATACAAAGGATTGTTATACTATTTTTCTATCTTGAATATAATTTTTTTAAACGCGATTTTTATGGTTTACGTTACTAGCAAAGGGTGAATTTTTTTTTTCCTCGTGGCGTGGTTTTGAACCTGTCTAACAACAGTATACCATTTGTTTTTTCTTTTTAGATCTAACATTGGTTTTGCGTTCATATGTTTAATTAATTAGAAGTCTTCACAAAAGAAAAAGCCTAAGGCCAAATATCTTAATTCTCGGCCATAAAAGTTACAAAATGCTTTATTCTCGGTCTAATTGATTAAAAGATTACATGTAAAATATTAAGATCGAATATTTTATTTCTGGGTCAATTAAAATTTGGAAAAACCTAACCTCATAATATGGTCCCATTTTTATTTTATTTTTATTATTTTTAGTCCTTGGATTGATTTCATGTTCCTTATTACCTTTAAATCTACTTTTAATTAATCTATTAATTATTGTTGATTAGCTTTATGTATTAACTAATTTCTAGAAAAATCTTGACTATTTTTTTTGTCTTGTATTTTATTAACATTAGGCCATTAAGTTAAAATTTAAAATGACATAAGATACTTCCTCCAAAAGTCTTTTTTTCAAGTTCTATTGTTTGCCTAGTGTTCTTCTTCTTCTTCTTCTTATTATTATTATTATTATATTTATATTTTTTTAATTTTCCGTCCTTTGCAAAATCTTAGGCCACAAACATCCTAAATAATTCAGTCTTATATATGGTTCTTCATTATCTGTATATGACCTTTTTTTCCTTATCCAATCAAGACCCATTTAGACACTTCCTACAAAAGTCTTCTTTTTAAGTTTTATGATTAATTTGACTCATGTTGTCATAATTATTATAGTTTCTCATTCAATCAATTTATATATATACATTTAAAAGACGCATAATTCAAATCAAAATCTTAGGTTGATTAATTCAAGTTGATGAGCGTAACACCCAAAATCATCAAATTTTGAATTTACATCTACCCCACATTATACCCGCTAAAGAAGTTGTTCCCGATAAAACTTATGTTCAAGAAAAATGTTTTCAAAGTAAAAATAGTAGGACAGCTAAAGATACTACTAAAACAATATTAATAGTAAAGATAAGGAGAAGAGAAAATAAAGATCATTTTTCCATCAAAGGCGGTCGGAAAAAAAGAAAATTTAACCATTAAGCAAATATAATTTTTATAATATTCAGATTTAACGCATGCATTAGCTTCAAATGAGACTTTATTGGGTACAACAACAACGAGAACTTATAGCACATGATCCATATTCAAATGAGACTTTATTGGGTACAACAACAACGTGCATTTCTTAAAGCAAAATTCTCTACCTCCATCATTTGTTGATGCACCTATCATTGAAAAAAAGTTGATTTACAAATTTTTAAAAAGAAGATAAATTAACATGCAAAAGTAAAAATATAAGTATGTTATGTGATTTACCAATAGGATTTGATGCAATTGAAAATGGAACAATTAAGAGAAGGAAAACAATCAAAAACTTGGGAAACTCCATTTGAGGCTTATATTCTTCTTGATTGATATATGCTTAGAGTATAAAACTTGGTATCAAAATAGAAAAAGAAGTAGTTGTTTATAAAGGGATGAAATAAGTAGATACACATATAATCTTTTGTATAGATAAAGGGGCATTTAATATTTTGGGAGGGGGAAACGCAAGACTCATTAATTTGCAATTAATGAAAGTCTTAATATTAATTATTTAGTTCTTGATTATTAAATCTGTTTATTTTCAAGGTCTGAATCTTAATCATTAAGTGTATTTGTTTTTCTTATTTTGTAACTATGTAATGAGTCTTAATGATTAAGATCTATGACCAGTCTTAATATCATTAAAATATCTATTTAATAATTTCTTCAAAGATGACAGTTTACGGCAGAGCTAGAAATTTTATTATGGGTGTCCAAAAATAATGGTGTATGGCTGTCAAAATAAAACAAAAATTTATTGTGTATGTCAAACTTTAAATATATATCTTTAAATGTAGAATTTGACATATATATACAATGTAATTTTCCGATGAAGATTGTCTAGTTGGACACCTTTGGCTGGTTGTAGCTACACCACTACCCATAACAACCATTTTAGCCACAACTTCCAACACCATCAATAACAATCCTTAACCCAACCACAACCACCACTATCTTTAATCACCAAAATCAGTAGTCATTACCATTAATCATTATTTGTAATCATCATCACCAATCATTATTACATCAACTACGTAACACCTCATATTCGATAAAGGCTAGAAAGGGGTCAAGCAGGCAAAAAGTGGACCATGAAACCCTCCACGGAGCCTTAGAAGGACTGTGAATAGGACCACAGTCCGTTAATGGGCTCGTGGTAGGTTTCTAGATTTTGTCGGCGCAGGCTTCACCTTGACAGACGCCCATATGGCCCATGGTGATGATGACGGGTTATCAAAGGGGTCTTCAAGTGGCCTAAATCAGAAGGGGTCCTCCCCTAGTCACTGGTCAAGGACCACATGTGTCTAAACGACCTGTGAAGCCCCACACGGACCGTGAAGTCGTCTGTGAAGGGGGTTTATCAGACTTAGAGTTTAGGGTCAACTTCAAACAATCATATCTTTTAGTACATAAAGAATTAGGTGACCTATAACCTAACAAATTAAAGATATATGAGTCCTCTTTTCAACGTCGCTGAGTTTGCCTAATTCCAAGCTCGGAGTAAAAATTTATGCCCCAAATAGTGAAGCCATGTCGGGCATAATTTCTTCACAACCCGTTAGACGGGCCGTGGTTCTCTTGACGGCCCGTCTAGGCCTTCCAGTGAGTCAATTCGGCAGTTTTAAGTCAGGGGCTTTTAGGTCTTTTCCCAATTGTTTTAACTCAATAATACGTCATTTTGCCTTCTACCCAAAGCCCTATATAATGATTTTAAAGCCCCAAATCACCCAAACTCAATTTACTTATTCATTTTAATAAGTTAACATAAATTTATCTTTTTTTCAATACCAGCATTATCATTAAATAATCATATAAAAGTAGAAGTGATCAAATTTAAATTTCAAATCATAAGTAATAAAATTAATTCAATAAAGAAAACTCTAATAAAGATTTTTTCAAGGGAAGTGCTAATTTAACTCATTAATTCAACATGGATGAATGTATGAAGGGAAAAGACTCAAATATATCATCAAACTTTGAAAAAAAAATTATTTATGTCTTTAACTAAAAATTTGGCTTATCTATATTATTTCAGTTAACAAATAATTGCATGAATATAAACTTTTTCTCAAACAGAATGAATGCATTGGATTCATAACATTATCATTTCCCTACAATGAATTTTGTCGTATACATATATACCAATTCTTAATAATTCATGTACCAATTAAATGAAGTCTTCAATTCTTGTATTTGAAAAGACACTTTGTAAACTATAAGTAGATGATCATTCTCATGTGAAGAAAATAACTACAATATTTAAAGATTTAAATAAAATAATCTCCATACCTCTAATCTATATTCATATTTTATATTGCTTATATTTTATAAGAGCTAATTGAATATTAGTTTATTTCACATGCATCATCTATGGGTGACTGTTAAAATGTCGACTAACATATGCAAATCTTTAATGATTTATTTTAGCTAGATTTAAGTCTCAAATATATTTCCCCCACGTGATTTTTTTTTAAAAAAAAGTCTTTTGTTATGTTGCTGGAATTATTTATTGTGATACAATATTAAAGGCGGCTCCACAAGCCTAAAACGAACAGTAGCCTCAAGCTTTTTTTTTTTTTTTTTTTTTTTTGCAATAATAAATTAAAGGTATTTTTCTCAAAAATATATATTAATTATTATTTATAAAAAATATAATTTTATAAATGTAAAAATAATTATTACAAATTTAACAAATTTAAAATACTATGTCTCAAAAAAATTAAAAATTGACTATAATAAATTTCATTAAAAATAAAATAAATTTTAAAATTTTAATCGAATTTAATTTTTACTATAATAGATCTATAGTGCATGCCTCCGGCAGCCTTATGAGTAATAAATGATTGCTCATAAATATCTTATTTCATTGAAAACGCCCTCTTATACATATACCTATGACCGACTATATATGGACGGAAAATGTCTTTTATCTTGAGAGAGGAAAAAAAAAAGAGAAATTATATCCTAAGAACGTGAATTTATGTATTATTTTATTTTATATAGATATTATGGATGAGTTAGTTGTTTATGTATAAATTATTTAAGTATTACTTACTTGATATTCTAATTTCTATTACGCATAAAATAATATATAAATGTCCTCATAATTTATATTTGTATTAATCGTGCGAATTTTAAAATTATCAAGCAAACATCGTATTAATTTTATACAGAGAAAATGGCCAAATGACCCCCAATCTATTATCGATTTTTTAACTACACACTTGTACTTCACGGAGGTTTTATTACACCGCTGAGCTATTTTAAAGTAGAATTATTTCCTCCCTGAAATGTCATTACCAGACATGTGTCTTGTGGTGGAATACACGCACCTGACACATGTATTTCACCATTTAATAATTTCTTTTTTTAAAAAAAGTTCTCCTCCTTCCTCTTCCTTTCTTTCTCAATCATTTCTTCAATCTAACTATGATAAACATCATTTTTTACCTCAATAAATTTCTATATCTCTAACAATTATAAAAACAAAAATTCAAGCCGCCTTTTCATCTACTCCGAATCTCTAGAGCCTAGAAGATAGTGATCCTAATCAAATCTTTCATCCAACCAATTCAACAATTTTTCTAGATTTTTTTACATTTCGTTCGATTTTCTTCCTTAGACAATTTCAGATACACATTAAATGGGTCATGAACATTCGAGATCAGATTCATCCCCTGAACATTCGGTCGATAGCTCAAAATCATCGCGGATGAGAAGACCAATTTGAGAAACCTCTCTCTCTTCAGGGGGTAATAGGACTCCCGCGGAGAATAGGCTTGTAGTTGGAAATCCGGTAATAGATTGGGGGGTCATTTGGCCATTTTCTCATTTTATACATGATTATCTTCTTTTTTTTATATCTACCTACCAAACATCATATAAATTATTCAAAAATTCATACATAAATAATTAATTTCTTATCCAACCATCAAACTATGCCTACTAAGTGGCTCACATTCACATATTTGGACGTCAAATTCATCTACAAGTAGCAAAAAAAAGATATTTAAAGATAATTCATGAGTGAGCACTATATTAACTCACTATATTAAAACATGCTTCAATTGAGATTTTGAGATTTGCACCTCCAATAGTAAAGTCAACTGATGAACCTACGCACCAATAGGTAACTTTTGTCAAGTAGCATCATCCTGTTAAATGTATATCTTTATGCATAGTATTAGTATATATGAGTAAAAAGAATCGAGAAAGGGGTGTTTCTTGACACCCTTTTGCTCAATATGGGCCCGTTCATGCCTCCGGTCATGTTGTATATACTTTTTTCTTTTTATTTTATGGGACATTGTTTGACTTAGTACGATGTTTTACAAATTTTGCTAATTGGATATTAGCTTATTTCACTTGCATTAATCTATAGTAATAGGTGACTGTTAAATGTCGGCTAATATATACCAAATTTTTGATGATTTATTTAGATAGATTCAAGTCTTAAATATGATTACATTTCATGGAAAATGACATTTCTCACATGCTTATGTTTGTGAAGAAAGACTGTAATTATTTCGTAAAGGTGGAGGAACTTGAGGGTAGTTTGAAGGATTTTGGCGAGTAGGTGCTGGCGTTTTTCAAGACCCCGCACCTAGAGACTGGGGAGAAACGTTGTGGTAAAAGTTGGAGGTAGGTGCAAACTATGTTCACACTACAAATGACGAAAGTTTCACTCAACTGATCCTTGTGTACACAGTAACAGGTTTTCGATGATGCCAAAATGGGGAAGACTCATACTAATTATTTATAATCCATAAAACTAAGCTGGTTCATCTAAGTGGCTCATTCCTGTGTTATCTGTTGGCGTGTACTAAATGGAACAGGTTAAGCACAAAACATAAGTTTGTCATTATCAAAAAGGGGGAATTTATTGGACTTGATGAGATTCGATGATAGACAAGATGAATTGGGCAAATTCAATGGGATGTACAAATTGGAGAAGGACTAATGAAGAAAGATGTATTCTTATCTTTAGTTGCACATAACTAGTGATACTGGATCTTAGTTTGAGGTTGTTAAAACAATGTCACTATATGACTGACATTTTGTTTATGCCATTGTTCTCTTATTGGGTTATGATTCGCTTGATGTAGGACTAGTTAGGTGTCATCACGACTTAGGAAAATTAGGTCTTAACCGTGACAGTTCTCAGTTTACATCTTTTATCTCTTGACTTGTTAAAACACATTCAAAGGGAAACAAGAAAGAAGAGATCAATGACATTTGGAATATACATATTCAATTAGGTATATTGTAGATTAGCAGGGGAAGCACACAACAATTACAAAATCATAAACTAGAAACTTTCAATGTTGCTTGTAACAAAATGTAAAGTTGATCTTTTACTATATGCATTGTATTTGCATCATTTCTTTAGTCTATAAGTAGGAATAGCCATCAAAGGCTTTTCTCTACATGTTACTATCCCAAACTTCTCATCAATGTCTAAATCACAAGGCTGAATACCATTTGGAAGCTCCCACTCAAAGCAATGTACCAATTGTGCCACCACAAGGCGGACGATGGTAACTGCCAACTGCATTCCAGGGCAGCTTCTTCTCCCAGAGCCAAATGGTAGAAGTTGGAAGTCACGTCCACGAAAATCTACACTGCTCCCAACAAATCTCTCAGGCAAAAACTTCTCAGGCTCAGGCCAAACGTTTGGATCTCTATGAATCGCGTAGCAATTTATTATGATTCGGGATCCCTTTTGTACGTGGAAACCATCGACTACACAATCTTCCATGGACTCATGATAAAATAGTGGTGCTACAGGATGCAGCCTCAGGCCCTCTTTGACAACCATGTCTAAGTAGTTTAAATTCTCCAGGTCGGATTCTTCCACCATTCTATCGAGGCCTACCACTTGTTGCAACTCCTTTTGGAGTTTCTTCGTCACTTGGGGGTGCCTAAGAAGTTCGGTGAGTATCCATTCCGTTGATGATGCTGTAGTGTCCATTGCAGCTATAAGCATGTCCTGTATACAAAAGGAAACAGGGGAATCAATTTATATAAACCATTTCATTCTCAAGGCATGTGGTATATAATGAGCTTATAAATACTAGTAATATATAAGAATGACATGAAAGTACATACAAAGAGGATAGCTTTTATGTGACGACGATCAAACTGAAATTTTGCTTCTCCAGATTGCATTATGTCCATCATGGTGTCCACAAAGTCCTTGTTTTGCTTATGTTCATGGGGGTTAACGGGTTCATCAATAATCTTCTCAAGGACTCATCAAAACTACCTTGAAAAGATCCTTGAGCTTGCGAGTGATACCCTGGAGATCAATAGCACCAAGGAAGGGGAAAAAATCACCAAGATTTGGTGTTGCTGATAAATGCACAACATCTTGAACAATAGCTTTGAATCCCCTTTTGTCCAAGTCCTCATCCATGTACTTCTTTCCAAACACCATTAAGCAAGTCAAGTTAGCATTCAAGGACGTAACCTTTGCACTAAGATCAACAACTACACGATCACGAGCTTCATTTTTAAGCGACTCAATAAGAAGTTCAACTTCTTGTTTTCTCATGGATTGAAATGAATTGATCTTTTGATTGCTCAAAAGGTGCACTGTGCACAATTTTCGTATGTTGCGCCAATACACATCATACTTTGCAAATACCAAATTCTTTTGGCCATAAGCCAAATGTTGAGATGCCTCATGATGAGGCCTATTTGCAAAGATGTGATCATATGTCTTGAGGACCTTCTCGGCTGCATCAACGGACGAGGCAACGATTGTAGGTACTAGCCCCAGTTGCACATACATAATAGGACCATGTTTCTTCGCTAGTTTTTGTAAATCTTTGTGTGGATTTTTGCCTAACAAATGAAGATGTCCTAAAATGGGAAGCCCTGTTGGACCTGGAGGATACCTTTTTCTCTTCTGAATGTTTAACAGCTCATACAAGGCATATACAGATAGAGCAACCACTAGAATTGCCCATATCAAAGTCATTGAGTAAGAAGAGAAAAATCCAATCTTAGTTTAATCTCTTATGAGGAATGTGATATATAACATCTCCTCTAAATTAAACCAAACATGTAGAGATGGTTTGGTAAGTGGGATAAGATAGAATATCTCACGAGTAAGTTTAGAATAAATTTTATACTAGACTTAATTAATTGTGGATTATAACCTCATGACTATAATATCAGGATAATTTAATCCACATACCCAACCACTCCTAAATATCTTAGCATGTACCTACAAAGATGTCAATGTCAAAGTAGTCTTTAAAGTCCACCCCACTTGCTTCATTCATTCATTTCAATCAATTATATGGCTGCAATTCCGAAAGCTATTTGACCAGAATCATCTCCCATTGAACAATATATTATTATGGGTTGTCATATAGTGGTGGGATTGATTTATCATTAATCAATTCGGGTTTGAGTCTTAGGTATGGATAAAATTTTACTGGGAGTGTAACTCCCAAATGGGCCTTGCAATGCGCGATTTGGATTTAGTCGAGATTAGTGTATCATGTATAAAATGTACATCAGATTAGTATATCATGTATAAAATGTAATGTATCTTACTTAACGATTAATGTATCTCGCGCATCAGATTAATGTATCAATGCTTATATTATTGTATCCGTTTTAAATTTTTGAGGGATTTTTGTAATTATAAACTTATAAGGGACAAATTGTAATTTTGCCTTAAAAGTATATGATTTTTGCCCTTTGCCCTTTAATT
>NW_006239106.1:810017-813625 GCF_000226075.1 Solanum tuberosum
CCACGTGTCCAAATGAGGTGGTAGTCCTAGTCAAATGTAAGAACCAATCATAATCCGCCAAGTGTCAAAATGACATCTTTTGGCCAATCACAAGCAACCTTGTCCACTCCCTACAATTATAAATAGAGGATGTACATGACATTCTAGGGGAAGAAGAAGACCCTTCAAAAAGCATTCTACAATTGGAGAAATTAAAGCTACAACACCAACTGCATAGCTCTTTGAAGGAGTGATCAACGGAGTTCTTCCCAGAGATCGACTTGAAACGACGAAGCACTTTCCAATGTTACCGGAGATCAACATCTCAAGGAGGTCTACATCATCCTACATTCGAGAAATACGCTACTGAAGGCCCTCGAATCACGGAGAAGCTTAGGAGAAAAGAAAACTCTTCAAGAAGCATTCTACAATTGGAGAAAGATACAACACCAATTACATAACTCTTCGAAGGAGTGATCAACGGAGTTCTTCCCAGAGATCGACTTGAAACGACGAAGCACTTTCCAATGTTACCGGAGATGGGTTGAATGATTATTTGGGCTTTACAAATAAATAAGTCAATTTTTATTAAATTCAAGTTTAAGGTCCATTTCACCTTGAAGCCCAAACTCATGCCACGTGTCACAGTGACTAGGCATCCTAGACCAACAAGGTGACACCACGTGTCTAAATGAGGTGGTAGTCCTAGTCAAATGCAAGAACCAATCATAATCCACCAAGTGTCAAAATGACATCTTTTGGCTAATCACAAGCAACCTTGTCCACTCCCTACAATTATAAATAGGGGATGTACATGACATTCTAGGGGAAGAAGAAGACCCTTCAAAAAGTATTCTACAATTGGAGAAATTAAATCTACAACACCAACTGCACAGCTCTTCGAAGGAGTGATCAACGGAGTTCTTCCCGGAGATCGACTTGCAAGGACGAAGTGCTTTCCGACGTTCCCGGAGATCAAATACATCTCAAGGAGGTATACATCATCTTACATTCGAGAAATACGCTACTGAAGGCCCTCGAATCATGGAGAAGCTTAGGAGAAAGAAAACTCTTCAAGAAGCATTCTACAATTGGAGAAAGATACAACACCAATTACATAACTCTTCGAAGGAGTGATCAACGGAGTTCTTCCCAGAGATCGACTTGAAACGACGAAGCACTTTCCAATGTTACCGGAGATCAACATCTCAAGGAGGTCTACATCATCCAACAATTCGAGAAGTACGCTACTGAAATCTCTCTAATCTTGGAGAAGCTTGGGAGAGAAAAATCAAGAGAACAACAGAATTGTACTCACAACGATTCATCAATAAAAATAACATTTATTTTATTTATTTTGCTTGCAGTTAATTTTCAGCGCTTATGAAAATTTATTGCAAACAAATTTGGCACGCCTAGTGGGACCAATTCTGCTCTTCATCTCTTCCTTTTGTAAAAAAAAAACTACAAGTTCATCTTTGCAATGGCCTTCAAAAAGATCAATGATGTTTCATGCAAGGATTCTACTATTGCCACACTTGTTGATCTTAGTGATGCTGGTCCAGTCAGTCTACATAAGTTCAAGACTAGTGGTTCAGATAGATCTAAATACTTTTCCTCTTTGGAGATGGCAAGAAAGATCAAGTCTCAAATGACACTCAAAACTGCAATCCCTGGGGCAACATCGCATCTAAGTTGTTTGATGAACTTTCTCACTCTGACTTCAACTTTGGTGAATATAAGAATTCAACGGATTCTTCAATTTCAACAAAGGTTAATGATTGATGCAACTGACATGGACGAGAAGTTCACAATGATGGAGCAAACCATTGAAGCTTTGAAGAAGTCTATTGATGACAAAAATCTCCAAATCACCCAACTTATGAGAAAGTTAGATCTCTACAACTTTGGAGAGTCCCATCATATTCTAACAATACAAGAAAATTTTGATATTGATTCTCCCACCAAGCCAATTAACTCTCAAAGCGCAAAGCGATCTGCTTCAGTGGCTACTCTAACAGTTCAACAACTATAAGACATGATCACAAACACCATTAAAGCTTAATATGGTGGCCCACCAAAGTTCCTTAGGATATTCAAAGCCATATTCTAAGCGAATCGAGGGTCTACTAATGCCAATTAGATATCAACCACCAAAATTGCAACAATTTGATGGAAGGGGAATCCAAGGCAACATATTGCCCATTTCGTCGAGACTTGTAGCAGTTTCGATACACATAATGATCTTGTTGTCAAGCAGTTTGTCCGTTATTTGAATGAAAATGCCTTTGATCGGTATACATACTTAGAGCCTGAATCAATTGATTGTTAGGAACAATTGTGTCACGCCCCGAGCCTACACCCTGGACATGATCGGCACTCGAAGACCATTGCTGGCCCCAAGTAAACCCTTGGCCTAACTTTCTTAACTCAGCGAAAACTTAACTCAACAGAATAACTCAATGCAAATTCAATGTCTTAAAACAACCCAACCAATAAAATCTGACCAAAAAGGCAACTCGAGTCTCAAAATAGAATATTATATATATACATAGATGAGAGACTCAATACTAACTGACTGACTGTCGATCTGTCTATGAAGCCTCTAAAATACTGAGGTGGATATTGGGACAGACCCCGCAACATCCTAGTAAAGCAAAACAAGGAACACACTATAACTGAGTCCTCTGGAAAGCAAGGAGGCTAACCACTGACTCTGGAGTGCTCGATTGGATCAAAGGCCTGCTGGATGCTGATCCTAAGTACCTGTGTCTGCATCATCATAAGATGCAGGCCAACTGGCATCAGTACATTGAATGTACGAGTATGCGAGCTGGAAAGCTAAACAACAACTTAAGCTTGAAAAGAGTACAAGAGAACAATTACCTTGGCTTTGTTCGACTCATGGATAAATGAACTCAAATGTAAACCAATAAGACATATGCAATACATATAAAGCTTGTAAAAACAGTATAAACTACTTAGTTCGCTAATGATAAAACAATAACAACTCAACTTTACTTATATAAAAGTAATATAACTTTTGTGGGAGGTTCTTTAACCGACAACCACCACTATGAGCCCTAGTGATGATACAACGTTTTACCTCACGTTGCCAAAGGACCATCTTATACCTTGCCGTTATATAGGACCTTACTGTACTTAGTAGATCCATTAGCTTAATCTTACGTGATCATCTAAAAGAATGATCCGTCAAGTCCCACGTTGGCGCATGGTTCGTATGGAGAGTTGAGTTAATATGAACTCGCGTCCCCAATTCGGTGCTCAATACTACTCTTAAAAATAATTTGGCTCATAAGTGCTTTAAACACATCTTTCTTTAGTTGAGATAATTACTCAAAACTTAGTCCAAAGGCTCTTTTGGAAAACATGGTTCCCCTTTTACCTCAAATGTGAAAACATTTATAAACTTCTTTGGGAATACTTAGTTCCCTAATAGCTTTTGAGAAATGAACTCAACTTTAAACTCTTGACTTAACTTGAAACTTGAGACTCTTTACTTGACTTGAAACTCTAAACTCTTTACTTAAATTGAAACTTGAGACTCTTTACTTAACTTGAAACTTGAGACTCTTTACTTAGCTTGAAACTCTAAACTCTTTACTTGA
>NW_006239106.1:813634-815730 GCF_000226075.1 Solanum tuberosum
TCCTTGACGTTTAGAAGTACCTTGGAGTGTTGGAAACAACTAGGAAACATGGGTACAATACCAAGGAACATGCATGAGAAAGTGTGAAATGAATGGGGAAACTAGGCGTCTTTGGCGCTCTGCAAGGCGCAGGGCGCCAGACCACAAAGCTCAGAAGGGTAGCTGGGGCGCACTGCTAGGCGCGGCACCCCAAGGGAGGAAGTTCAGAACACTTCTTGGGGCGCTCTGCAAGGCGCGACGCGCCACCCCTTCCCCCGAAAACTCGACTTTTCTCCCTCATTTCTCCAACTCTAAACCTTCTTAACCTCAAAGGTTCCAGCCCCAAATACTTAGAATCAAAAACCCCTCAACATACAATAAATTTCAACTCAAAAACACAACCGGAAACATGTCCCAAATCAACAAGGAACTCCAACAACACAATCAACAACATCAACAACACAACCAACAACTTCAACAGCACAACCAATCTTTTCTCGGGATTAAACGAGTTTGGCATGTGGGGGAAAGAACCAAACCAACACTATGAACTCACATATCTAGTAGGGATCACCCCCGACGATATCCATGACAATCTTTGACGAAACCTTGCTTGATCTTCTCTTTCTCCTCTTCTTCTCTCTTCACTCTCAAACCCTCACTCTCACTCTTTAAAATTGGGAAGAACTGATCAAAAAATCAGTCTAACACACTAATATAACCAAAAGAATTGGTTAGGGAAAAGACCAAAATACCCTTAAAATTTCCGGACGGACTTCCCTGCCAACTGCCCAACTTCCAAAGGGCATAACTCACTCATACGAACTCGGAATCGAGCAAACTCAGCGGCGTTGGAAAGATCATTCCACGAGATTCGCAAACATAACTGGAAATACACCTAAATCATCCTGAGATAGGAGTTATGACTGTTCAAATTTGGCCGAAAACTCATTTTTTTTTCCATACTTAACCAAATTTTTTTCCAGATTTTTGAATTCCTTCCAAAAATGATTAATTCCAATTCTAAGCCTCTTCATAGTTATTTCAAATTGTTGGATGTTACAAATTGGAAAATCAATTTCTCAATCGTTTCTACAGTACCCATCGTACAGTGAGCATGATGGAATTGACAAACACAAAACAAAGTAAGGATGAACCCGTAGTGGACTATATCAATCGTTGGCGAATGTTGAGCTTAGATTGCAAGGACCAACTTTCTGAAATCTCTGCAGTTGAAATTTGCATACAAGGAATGCATTGGGGCCTTGTATATATCCTTCAAGGAATTAAGCCTCGAACTTTTGAAGAACTAACTACACGCGCTCATGACATGGAGTTGAGCATTGCAAGCTATTTGACCAGAATCATCTCCCATTGAACAATACATTCTTATGGGTTGTCATATAGTGGTGGGATTGATTTATCATTAATCGATTCGGGTTTGAGTCTTAGGTATGGATAAAATCTTACTGGGAGTGTCACCCCCAAATGGGCCCTGCAATGCGCGATTTGGATTTAGTCGAGAATTCAATGTAAGCTTTGGACACCAAGTGAATTATTTTTTAGGAAAAACTACCTAACTAGATATACGTTACTATTATGTGCATTACTATCATATATACTAATTTTACCTCTACTTTTAAACAATTACATATATTACCACTTTTAATATTTTATACAATATATTAATAAAATACAATAAGATACACAAATCCCTTAAAACTAGGATTGATTAATTATCTTTATATTTAAACACCACAATTAAAGGTCCAATAATAATCAAATATATTTCTCTCTCATCAACCTTCTCCCCAATACTCCAAATTAACCTCTCTTTTCTCTCACCTAAATTTCTCTCCAAGCATTGGAAACAATTCAATTCCAATGGTCATACGAGTAGAGAGGACAACAAGACAAAAGGCAAGACACTACTAAAAAACTGCTAAAAAACGACGGAATAAAAAGCGACGGACGGCGTTGCTCCAAAAAAGCAACGGACTAAGAGATGCCATCCTCCGTCGCTTTTTAATTAAAATAATTACTTTTAAAATTATTTTACAAAAAGCGACGGACTGCATCTCTTAGTCCGTCGCTTTTTATTAAAAATAATTATTTAT
>NW_006239106.1:818287-819370 GCF_000226075.1 Solanum tuberosum
TTTTTTTATTCGTATTGATTTATATTAAAAATTAAAAGTGAGTATTTGCGTTAAATTTAGATAGCCTAGATGATAAGAAAAAATAAATAAGTAGTGTTATTTAATTTGATTGAATGTTTAAGAAAGAAAATCAAAGAACTTTCGTCAATTTATTTTCATGCAAAAATACAGAGAAATATCAAAAAATAATATTATTGTTTGAAAATTTTTATGTTCGTTCGCGAATGTTTAATTTTTTTAATTAACAGGCACACGTCTATTTTTTTAAAATAAGAAATTGCAATTGAAGAACATAAATAAAACCAAATCATAAAAATTAAGGTTGTCTAAAAAATTATATATTTTAGTATGCATGATTTATAAAAATATTATTATTTTTCAATTATTATATTTATCGATAGTTAAACTCAAAATAATTACTTTACTTATATTTTAAAATATTAGATGTTTTTAATAATGTGTCAAAATATTTTAATATGTAGTATTTATTAATCGGATAGCATTTCCTTATTCTTCCTCTAAATTATTTAAATTATAGTCCATTCTATTCCAATTTATTTCAATTCTAGCCCTCTTTCTATGCAATTTTCTTTCGATTTTAGCCTCTAATTTCAATTTAGTCGCAAGTGATTATTTCAATTTAGGCCCATTCTTATTTCAATTTCAGATTCCAAGTGATTTAATCCCGTCCGTCCATCTCTAAATTAAATCCTAGATCAAATCTCAGCCCTACATCTAATATTATTCAAGGGTCTAGATTAAATTCCATCTCCTTCCTTCTAATATATCAAAACTAATACCCTAAATTAATGATCTCCTCTCTCCCTCTCCAGCCGCCGCCGCTGCCTTCTCCATCGACGCCAGCGAGACATAGAGACACCATTGCCCTCTCCGGCGAAACCTTCGTTCCCCCTCTCCTCTCCTCGTTGCCTTCTCTTCCATTTCCTCTCTTCCTCTCGGCGAGAACAACTCCTCCAGCGAGCTCCGTCACAGCAACAACAGCAGCCGGCGGCGAACAAGCAGTGACCAGGCCACCCCCGATCAGCAAACTCCAGCAAACAAGCAATGTTGTGACAACGAAAA